>NW_026868364.1:0-52672 GCF_020745735.1 Hemiscyllium ocellatum
GGGGGCGAGAGAGAGAGTGGGGGCGAGAGAGAGAGGGGGTGCAAGAGAGAGCAGGCGAGAGAGAGAGAGACACAGAGGGGCGAGAGAGGGGGTTGAGAGAGAGAGGTGGCGAAAGTGAGAGAGGGGGCGAGAGAGAGGGGAGTGCGAGAGAGAGAGAGGGGGGGCGAGAGAGAAAGAGGAATGCGAGAGAGAGAGAGATAGGGAGGCGAGAGTGAGAGACAGATTGAGAGAAAGTGCTCCCTCAGTACCTCAGAAATGCTCCCACAAAACATCAGAAAGTGTTCCCTAAGTTCCTCAGAAAGTGCTCCCTCAATTTCCCAGATGGTTCTACCTCAATATGTCAGATAGTTCTCCCTCAGTACCTCAGAAAGTTCTCCCTCAGTATCTCAGAAATTGCTGCCTCAGTACATCAGAAAGTGCTCCGACAGTACCTCAGAAAGTGTTCCCTCAATTTCCCAGATAGTTCTCCCACAGTACCTCAGGCAGTGCTCCCTCAGCACCTCATTAAGTGCTCCCTCAATTCCTCAGGAAGTTCCCCTCAGTCATCTGAAAGACCTTCCACAGTACCTCAGAAATTGCTCCCTCAGTACATCAGATATTTCACCTTCAAAACCTCATAGTTCTCCCTCAATACCTCAGATAGTTCTCCCTCAGTTAGTCAGATAGTGCTCCCTCAATACCTCAGATAGTGCTCCCTTAGTACCTGAGAAAGTGCTCCCTCAATACCTCAGAACGCGCTCCCCAGTACTTCAGAAAGCGCTCCCACAATACGTCAGACAGTGATCCCTCAGCACCTCATAAAGTGCTCCCTCAGTACCTCAGATAGTGCTCCCTCAATACCTCAGATAGTGCGTCCTAAGTACCTCAGAAAGTGCTCCCTCAATACCTCATATAGTGCTCCCTCAATACCTCAGATAGTGCTCCCTCAATACCTCAGATAGTGATCACTCAGTACCTCAGAAAGTGATCACTCAGTACCTCAGAAAGTGCTCCAACAATACTCAGAAATTGCTCCCACAATATCTCTGATGATTCTCCCACTATACCTCAGATAGTTCTCCTTCAATACCACTTAAAGTGCTCCCTCAATACCTCATATAGTGCTCCCTCGGTACCTCAGAAAGTGCTCCCACAATGCCTCAGAAAGTGCTCCCTCACTATTTCAGATAATTCTCCCTCTATACCTCAATACCTTGGAAAGAGCTCCCTCAATACCTCAGATAATGCTCCCTCAATACCTCAGATAGTGCATCCTAAGTACCTCAGAAAATGTTCGCCCAATACCTCAGAAAGCTCTCCCTCAGTACCTCAGAAAGTTCTCCCTCAGTACCTCAGACAGTGCTCCCACAATACCTCAGATAGTGCTCCCTCAATACCTCAGATAGTGCTCCCTCAATACCTCAGTACATCAGAAAGTGCTCCTTCAATACCGCAGAAATTTCTCCCTCAGTACCTCAGAAAGTGCTTCCTCACTACCTCAGAAAGTGCTCCTTCAGTATATCAGATAGTTTTCCTGAGTACCTGAGATAGTTCTCCCTCAGTACCTCAGAAAGTGCTCCCTCAGTACCTCAGAAAGTGCCACCTCAATACCTCAGTGTTCCCTTAGCACCTCATAAAATGCTCCCTCAGTACCTCAGAAAGTGCTCCCTCAGTTCCTCAGAAAGTTCTCCCACATTAAATCAGGAAGTGCTCCCTCAATACCTCAGAAAATGCTTCCTCAATACCTCAGATAGTCCTCCCTCAATACCTCAAATAGATCTCCCTCAGTACCTCAGAAAGTGTTCCCTCAATTCCTCAGATAGTTCTCACTCATTAACTCAGAAAGTGCTCCCTCAGTACCTCAGAAAGTGCGCCCTCAATACGTCAAAAATGATCCCTCAATACCTCAGATAGTTCTCCCTCAATACCTCAGAAAATGTTCCCTCTATACCTCAGACAGTGCTCCCTCAATAACTCAGAAATTGCCACCTCAGTACCTCAGAAAGTGCTCCCTCAATACCTCAGAAAGTGCTCTCTCAATATTTCTGATAGTTCTCCCTCTATACCTCAGATAATGCTCCTCAATTCCTCAGATAGTGCTCCCTCAATACCTCAGAAAGTGATTCCTCAATACCCTCAGAAAGTGATTCCTCAGTACTTCAGATAGTGCTCCCTGAATACCTCATAAAGTGTTCCCTCAATACCCTCAGAAAGTGCTCCCTCAGTACATCACAGTTCTCCCTCAATACCTCAGAAAGTGCTCCCTCAATACCTCAGAAAGTGATTCCTCAATACCCTCAAAGTGATTCCTCAGTACTTCAGATAGTGCTCCCTGAATACCTCAGAAAGTGTTCCCTCAATACCCTCAGAAAGTGCTCCCTCCATGTCTCAGATGGATCTCCCTCAGTACCTCAGATAGTCTGCCTCAGTACCTCAAAGTGCTCCCTCAATACCTCAGAAAGTGCTTCCTCACTACCTCAGAAAGTGCTCCTTCAGTATATCAGATAGTTTTCCTGAGTACCTCAGATAGTTCTCCCTCAGTACCTCAGAAAGTGCTCCCTCACTACCTCAGAAAGTGCCACCTCAATACCTCAGACAGTGCTCACTCAATACCTCAGAAAATGCTCCCTCAATATCTCAGATATTTCAAATACATTACCACAGACAGTTCTCCCTCAATACCTCAGAATGTGCTCCCTCAGTACGTCTGAAAGTGCTCCCTCAATACCTCAGAAAGTTCTTCCTCAGTTCTCCCACTATGCCTCAGATAATGCGCCCTGAATTCCTCAGACCGTGCTTTCTCAGTACCTCAGAATGAGCTCCCACAATACATCAGAAAGCGCTCCCTCAATAACTCAGATAGTGCTCCCTCAATACGTCAGAAAGTGCTCCCTCAATACGTCAGAAAGTATTCCCTCAATACCTCAGAAAATGTTCCCTCAATTCCTCAGATAGTTATCCCTCAATACTCAAAAATGCTGCCTCATTTCCTCAGAAAGTGCTCCCTCAGTACATCAGGTACTGCTCCCTCAATACCTCAAGAATGCTGCCTCAGTTCCTCAGAAAGTGCTCCCTCTATACCTCAGACAGTGCTCCCTCAATAACCTCAGAAAGCGCTCCCTCAGTACCTCAGAAAGTGCTCTCTGAATACCTGAGAAAGTGCTCCCTCAATGCCTCAGTTGGATCTCCCTCAGTACCTCAGATAGTTCTCGCTCAATACCTCAAATAGTTCTCCCTCAGTACCTCAGAAAGTGGTCCCTCAATACCTCAGATAGTTCTCCCTCAATACCTCAGAAAGTGGTCCCTCAGTACCTCAGAAAGTGGTCCCTCAGTACCTCAGGTAGTTCACCCTCAATACCTCAAAACTTCTCCCTCAGTACCTCACAAAGTCCTCCCTTAGTACCTCAGACAGTGCTCCCTCAGCATCTCATAATGTGCTCCCTCAGAATCTCAGAAAGTGCTCCCTCAATTCATCAGAAAGACCTCCCACAATACAACAGATAGTTCCCCCTCAATACCTCAGAAAGTGCTCACTCAATATCTCAGATAGTTCTCCCTCAATACCTCATATAGATCTCCCTCAATACCTCAGATAGTGCTCCCTCAATACCTCAGATAGTGCTCCCTCAATACCTCAGATAGTGCTCCCTCAATACCTCAGATAGTGCTCCCTCAGTACTTCAGAAAGTGCTCCCTCAGTACTTCAGAAAGTGCTCCCTCAGTACTTCAGACAGTGCTCCCCCAATAACCTCAGAAAGCGCTCTCTCACTGCCTCAGAAAGTGCTCCCTGTATAACGCAGATACTGCTCCCTCAATACCTCAAGAATGCTCCCTTAGTTCCTCAGAAAGTGCTACCTCTATACCTCAGATAGTGCTCCCTCAATAACCTGAGACAGTGCTGCCCTAATAACCTCAGAAAGCGCTCTCTCACTACCTCAGAAAGTGCTTCCTCACTACCTCAGAAATTGCCCCATCAATACCTCAGACAGTGTTCACTCAGTACCTCACAAAGTGCTCCCTCCGTACCTCAGAATGTGCTCCCTCCGTACCTCAGAAACAGCTCCCACAGTACCTCAGAAAATGCTCCCTGAATACCTAAGCAAGTGCTCCCTCAGTTCCTCACAAAGTGCTCCCTCAATGCCTCAGATGGATCTCCCTCAGTACCTCAGATAGTTCTCCTTCAATACCTCAAATAGTTCTCCCTCAGTATCTCCCAAAGTCCTCCCTTAGTACCTCAGATAGTTCTCGCTCAGTACCTCAGATGGTTCCCCCTCAATACCTCAAAGAGTGCTCCTCAATTCCTCAGATAGTTCTCCCTCAGTACCTCAGACAGTGCTCCCCCAGTACCTCATAATGTGCTCCCCAGTACCTCAATGTGCTCCCTCAGTAGATCAGAAAGTGCTCCCTCAGTAGATCAGAAAGTGCTCCCTCAATACCTCAGATAGTTCTCACTCAATACCTCAGAAAGTGCTCTCTCAATATTTCATAACATTCTTCCACTATACCTCAGATAATGCTACCTAAGTACCTCAGATTCTGCTCCCGCAGTACATCAGAAAGAGCTCCCACAATACATCAGAAAGCGCTCCCTCAGTACCTCAGATAGTTCTCCCTCAATAGCTCAGAATATACTGCCTCAATACCTCAGATACTGCTCCCTCAATACCTCAAGAATGCTCCATTAGTTCCTCAAAGTGCTCCCTCTATACCTCAGATAATGCTCTCTCAATACCTCAGAAAGTGCTCCCTCAATACCTCAGAAAGTCTTCCTCAATTCCTCAGTACATCAGAAAGTGACCCCTCAGTACCTCAAAAAGTGCTATCTTAATACCTCAGACAGTGCGACCTCAATACCTCATAAGGTGCTCCCTCAGTACCTCAGAAAGTGCTCTCTCAGCACCTCAGGCAGTACTCCCTCAATACCTCAGATGGCACGCCCTCAGTACCTCACGTAATTCTCCCCCAACACCTCAAATATTTCTCCCTCAGTACCTCACAGTGTGATCCCTTAGTACCTCAGATAGTTCTCCCTCAGTACCTCAGAAAGTGATCCCTCAATACCTCAGAACGTTCTTCCTCAGTACCTCAAAACGTGCTCCCTCAATATTTCCGATAGTTCTCCCACTATACCTCAGATAATGCTCCCTCAATTCCTCAGATCGGGCTCCCACAGTACAGCAGAAAGAGCTCCCACAATACATCGGAAAGTGCTCCCTCAATACCTCAGATAGTTCTCCCTCAATACCTCAGATAGTGCTTCCTCAGTACCTCAGAAAGTGCTCCCTCAATACCTCAGAAATTGCTCCCTCAATATTTCATAACGTTCTTCCACTATGCCTCAGATAATGCTACCTCAGTACCTCAGATACTGCTCCCTCAGTACATCAGAAAGAGCTCCCACAATACATCAGATAGTTCTCCCTCAATACCTCAGAAAGTGCTCCCTCAATTCCTCAGAAAATGCTGCCTCAATACCTCAGATACTGCTCCCTCAATACCTCAAGAATGCTCCCTTAGTTCCTCAGAAAGTGCTACCTCAATTCCTCAGTACATCTGAAATTGCTCCCTCAGTACATCAGAAAGTGACCCCTCAGTACCTCAAAAAGTGCTATCTTAACACATCAGATAGTGCCACCTCAATACCTCAGAAATTGATCCCTCAATACCTCAGAAAATGCTCGCTCAATATCTCAGATAATGCTCCCTGAATTCCTCAGATAGTACTCCCACAATACTTCAGAAAGTGCTCCCTCAGTACCTCAGAAAGTGCTCCTTGAATACCTCAGAAAGTGCCACCACAATACCTTAGAAAGTGCTTCCTCAGCATCTCAAAGTGCTTCCTGAGTACCTCAGAGAGTGCTGCCTCAGTACATCAGGAAGTGCTCCCTTAATACCTCAGAAAATGCCAATCAATACCTCAGAAAATGCTCCCTCAGTACCTCAGATAGTTCTCCCTCAGTACCTCAGAAAGTGCTCCCTGAATACCTCAGAAAGTGCCACCTCAATACCTCAGAAAATGCTCACTCAATATCTCAGACAGTGCTCCCTCAATATCTCAGATAGTTCAAATTCATTACCACAGATATTTCTCCCTCAATACCTCAGAAAGTGCTCCCTCAGTGTCTCAGAAATTGCTCCCTTAATATTTCAAATAGTTCTCCCACTATACATCAGATAATGCTACCTCAATTCCTCAGATAGTTCCCCCTCAATACCTCAGAAAGTGATTCCTCAATACCTCAGAAATTGCTCCCTCAATATTTCAGAAAGTTCTCCCACTATGCCTCAGATAATGCGCCCTGAATTCCTCAGATCGTGCTTTCTCAGTACATCAGAAAGAGCTCCCACAATACCTCAGATAGTGCTCCGTCAATACCTCAGATAGTGCTCCCTCAATACCTCAAGGATGCTGCCTCAGTTCCTCAGAAAGTGCTTCCTCTATACCTCAGACAGCGCTCTCTCACTACCTCAGAAAATGCTTCCTCACTATCTCAGAAAGTGCTCCCTCTATACCTCAGAAAGTGCTCCCTCAATAACCTCAGAAAGCGCTCTCTCACTACCTCAGAAAATGCTTCCTCACTATCTCAGAAAGTGCTCCCTCTATACCTCAGACAGTGCTCCCTCAATAACCTCAGAAAGCGCTCTCTCAGTACCTCAGAAAATGCTTCCTCACTATCTCAGAAAGTGCTCCCTCTATACCTCAGACAGTGCTCCCTCAATAACCTCAGAAAGCGCTCTCTCAGTACCTCAGAAAATGCTTCCTCACTACCTCACAAAGTGCTCCCTCCGTACCTCAGAAAGTGCTCCCTCAGTACCTCAGAAAATGCTCCCTGAATACCTGAGAAAGTGCTCCCTGAGTTCCTCACAAAGTGCTCCCTCAATGCCTCAGATGGATCTCCCTCAGTAACTCAGATAGTTCTCGCTCAATACCTCAAACAGTTCTCCCTCAGTACCTCAGAAAGTGGTCCCTCATTACCTCAGAAAGTTTTCTCTCAATGCCTCAGAAAGTGTTCCCTCGGTAACTCAGAAAGTGGTCCCTCAATACCTCAGATGTCTCTCCCTCAGTACCTGAGGTAGTTCACCCTCAATACCTCAAAACTTCTCCCTCAGTACCTCACAAAGTCCTCCCTTAGTACCTCAGACAGTGCTCCCTCAGCATCTCATAATGTGCTTCCTCAGTACTTCAGAAAGTGCTCCCTCAGTACACCAGACAGTGCTCCCTCAGTACCTCAGATGGTTCCCCCTCAATACCTCAAAGAGTGCTCCCTCAATTCCTCAGATAGTTCTCCCTCAGGACCTCAGACAGTGCTCCCTCAATTCATCAGAAAGTGCTCCCTCAGTGCATCAGAAAGACCTCCCACAATACATCAGATAGTTCCCCCTCAATACCTCAGAAAGTGCTCACTCAATATCTCAGATAGTTCTCCCTCAATACCTCATATAGATCTCCCTCAGTACATCAGAAAGTGCTCCCTCAGTACCTCAGATAGTGCTCCCTCAATACCTCATAGTGCTCCCTCAATACCTCAGATAGTGCTTCCTCAATATTCCATAATGTTCTCCCACTATACCTCAGATAGTGCTCCCTCAGTACCTCAGATAGTGCTCCCTCAGTACCTCAGAAAGAGCTCCCTCAGTACCTCAGAAAGAGCTCCCTCAGTACCTCAGATAATGCTCCCTCAATACCTCAAAATGCTCACTCAATATCTCAGATAGTTCTCCCTCAATGCCTCAGAAAGTGATCCCTCAATAACTCAAAGTGCTTCCCCCAATTACCTCAGAAAGCGCTCTCTCACTACCTCAAAAAGTGCTTCCTCAGTACCTCAGATAGTGCTCCCTCAATAACTCAGAATTTGCTCCCTCAATATTTCATAAAGTTCTCCCACTATAGCTCAGATAATGCTCCCTCAGTACATCAGAAAGTGATCCCTCAATATCTCAGATAGTGCTCCCTCAATATCTCAGAAAATGCTGCCTCAGTTCCTCAGAAAGCGCTCCCTCAATTCCTCAGATAATACTCCCTTAATACCTCAGAAAGTGATCCCTCAGTACATCAGAAAGTGATCCCTCAGTACCTCAGAAAGTGATCCCTCAGTACCTCAGAAAGTGATCCCTCAATATTTCAGATAGTTCTCCCACTATACCTCAGATGATGCTCCCACAATTCCGCAGATAGTGCTCCCTCAGTACATCAGAAAGAGCACTCACAATACATCAGGAAGTGCTACCCTCAGTACCTCTGAAAGTGCTCCCTCAATACCTCAGAAAGTGATCCCTCAATACCTCAGATAGTGCTCCCTCAATACCTCAGATAGTGCTCCCTCAATACCTCAGATAGTGCTCCGTCAGTACATCAGAAAGTGGTCACTCAATACATCAGAAAGTGCTCCCTCAATTCCTCAGATAGATCTTTGTCAGTACCTCAGATAGAGCTCCCTCAGCACCTCAAAGTGCTCACTCAATACCTCAGAAAGTGCTACCACAGTACATCAGAAAGTGCTTCCTCAATACCTCAGATCGTGCTCCCTCAATACCTCAGATCGTGCTCCCTCAATACCTCAGATCGTGCTCCCTCAATACCTCAGATCGTGCTCCCTCAATACCTCAGATCGTGCTCCCTCAATACCTCAGAAATTGCCCCATCAGCACCTCGGAAAGTGCTCCCTCAATTCCTCAGATAGTTCTCCCTCAGTACCTCAGATAGTTCTGCCTCAGTACCTCAGACAGTGCTCCGTCAGCACCTCAGAAAGTGCTCCCACAGTACATCAGAAAGTGCTCCGTCAATCCTTCAGAAAGTGATCCCGCAATACCTCAGAAATTGCTCCCTCAATATTTCAGATAGTTCTCCCACTATACCTCAGATGATGCTCCCTCAATTCCTCAGGTAGTGCTCCCTCAGTATATCAGAAGGAGCTCCCACAATACATCATGAAGTGCTACCCTATATACCTCAGATATTTCTCACTCAATACCTCAGAAAGTGCTCCCTCAATACCTCAGAAAGTGCTCCCTCAATATCTCAGATAATGCTCCCTCAATATCTCAGATAATGCTCCCTCCATTCCTCAGATAGTGCTTCCTCAACACCTCAGATAGTGCTCCATCAGTACCTCAGAACGTGCTCCCTGAATACCTCAGAAGATGCCCTCTCAATACCTCAGAAAATGCTGCCTCAGTTGCTCGGAAAGTGCTCCCTCAATTCCTCAGAAAGTGATCCCTCAATACCTCAGAAAGTGATCCCTCAAAACCTCAGAAAGTGCTCCCTCAATACCTCAGAAAGTGCTCCCTCAATACCTCAGAAGAGGCTCTCTCAATATCTCAGAAAATGCTGCCTCAGTTCCTCAGATAGTGCTCCCTCAGTACCCCAGAAACTGCCTCCTCAATACCTCAGATGCCTCTCCCTCAGTACCTCAGGTAGTTCTCCCTCAATACCTCAAATAGTTCGCCTTCAGTACCTCAGATAGTGCTCCCTGAATACCTCAGAATGTGCCACCTCAATAACTCAGACATTGGTCCCTCAACACCTCATAAAGTGCTCTCTCAGTACATCAGATAGTTCTTCCTCAATACCTCAGAAAGTGCTCCCTCAGTACCTCAGATAGTGCTCCCTCAGTACCTCAGATAGTGCTCCCTCAGTACCTCAGATAGTGCGCCCTCAGTACCTCTCATAGTTCTCCCTCAGTAACACAGATCATGCTCCCTCAATTCCTCAGATAGTGTTCCCTCAATACCTCAAAAATGCTGCCTCAGTTCCTCAGAAAGTGCTCCCTCATAACCTCAGACAGTGCTCCCCAATAACCTCAGAAAGCGCTCTCTCAGTGCCTCAGAAAGTGCTTCCTCACTACCTCAAAGTACTCCCACAATACCTCAGAAAGTGCTCCCACAATACCTCAGAAAGTGCCCCATCAATACTTCAGACACTGCTCCCTCCATACCTCAGAAAGTGCTCCCTCACTACATCAGAAATAGCTCCCACAGTACCTCAGATAATGCTCCCTGAATACCAGAGAAAGTGCTCCCTCAGTACCACAAAAAGTGCTCCCACAATACCTCAGATAGTGATCCCGCAGTACTTCAGAAAGTGCTCGCTCAATACCTCAGAAAGTGTCCCCTCAGTACCTCAGACAGTGCTCTCTCAGTACCTCAGAAGTACTCCCTCAAATCCTCAGGAAGTGTTCCCTCAGTACCTCAGAAAATGCTCCCTCAAAAGCTCAGATGGTTGTCCCTCAGTACCTCAGATAGTTCTCCATCAATACCTCAGAAAGTGCTCCCTCAATACCTCAGGTATTTCTCCCTCAGTACCTCAGAAAGTGCCCCCTCAATACCGCAGACAGTTCTCCCTCAGTACCTCAGAAAGTGCTCTCTCAATACCTCAGAAAGTGCTCCCTCAGTACCCCAGAATGTGCTCCCTCAGTACCCCAGAATGTGCTCCCTCAGTACCCCAGAAAGTGCTCCCTCAGTACCCCAGAAAGTGCTCCCTCAGTACCCCAGAAAGTGCTCCCTCAATACCTCAGAAAGTGCTCACTCACTACCTCAGGAAGTGCGCCCTTTCTACCTCAGAAAGTGCTCCCTCAATACCTCAGATAATGCTCCCTCATTATCTCAGAAAGTGCTCTTTCAATACCTAAGAAAGTGCTCCCAAAATATCTCAGAAAGTGTTCCCACAGTATCTCAGAAATTGCTACCTCAATCCCTCAGAAACTGCTCTCTCAGTACCCCAGAAACTGCCTCCGCAATACCTCAGATGGCTCTCCCTCAGTACCTCAGGTAGTTCTCCCTCATTACCTCAAATAGTTATCCCTCAGTACCTCAGAAAGTGCTCCCTCAGTACCCCAGAAACTGCCTCCTCAATACCTCAGATAGTTCTCCCTCAATACCTCAGATAGTTCTCCCTCAATACCTCAAAGTGCTCCCTCAATTCCTCAGATAGTGCTCCCTCATTACCTCAGAAAGTGCTCCCTGAATACCTCAAAGTACCACCTCAATACCTCAAATAGTTCTCCCTCAGTACCTCAGATAGTTCTCCATTAGTACCCCAGAAACTGCCTCCTCAATACCTCAGATGGCTCTCCCTCAGTACCTCAGATAGTTCTCCCTCAGTACCTCAGAAAGTGCTCCCTGAATACCTTGGAATGTGCCACCTCAATATCTGAGACAGTGCTACCTCTGCACCTGTAAAGTGCTCCCTCTGCACCTGTAAAGTGCTCCCTCTGCACCTGTAAAGTGCTCCCTCAGTACATCAGAAAGAGCTCCCACAATACTTCAGAAAGTGTTTCCTCAATACCTCAGATAGTTCTTCCACAATACCTCAGAAAATGCTCACTCAATATCTCAGATAGTTCTCCCTCATTTTCTGATAAAGTGATCCCTCAATACATCTGAAAGTGCTCCCTCAATACCTCAGACAGTGCTCCCTCAATACCTCAGGTAGTGCTCCCTCAATACCTCAGAAAGTGTGCTCCCTCAATACCTCAGAATGTGCCACCTCAATACCTCAGACAGTGCTCCCTCAGCACCTCATAAAGTGCTCCCTCACTATCTCAGAAAGTGCTCCCTTAGTACCTCAGATAGTTCTCCCTCAATACCTCACATAGTTCTCCCTCAATACCTCACATAGTTCTCCCTCAGTAACTCAGATCATGCTCCCTCAATTCCTCAGATAGTGCTCCCTCAATATCACAAAGTGATCCCTCAGTACCTCAGAAAGTGCACCCTCAGTACCTCAGATAGTTCTTTCTCAATACGTCAGAAAGTGCTCCCTCAATACCGCAGAGAATGCTCCTTCAATATCTCAGATAGTTCACCCTCAATACCTCAGAAAGTGCTCACTCAATATCTCAGATAGTGCTCCCACAGTACCTCAGATAGTGCTACCACAGTACCTCAGATCATGCTCCCTCAATTCCTCAGATAGTTCTCCCTCAATTCCTCAAAAATGCTGCCTCAGTACCTCAAAGTGCTTCCACAATACCTCAGACAGTGCTCCCTCAGTTTCTCAGAAAGTGATCCCTCAATACCTCAGAAAGTGCCCCTCAATACCTCGGACACTGCTCCCTCAATGCCTCAAAAAGTGCTCCCTCTGTACCTCAGCAAGTGTTCCCTCAGCACATCAGAAAGAGTTCCCACAGTACCTCAGAAAATGCTCCCTGAATACCAGAGAAAGTGCTCCCTCTGTACCTCAAAAGGTGCTCCCACAATACCTCAGATAGTGATCCCTCAGTACATCAGAAAGTGCTCCCTCAATCCCTCAGAAAGTGCTCCCTCAATCCCTCATAAAGTGCTCCCTCAATCCCTCAAAGTGCTCCCTCAGTACCCCAGAAACTGCCTCCTCAATACCTCAGTTGGCTCTCCCTCAGTACCTCAGGTAGTTCTCCCTCAATACCTCAAATAGCTATCCCTCAGTACCTCAAAGTGCTCCATCCGTACATCAGAAAGTGCACCCTCAGTTCATCAGAAAGTGCTCCCTCAGTACCTCAGATAGTGCTCCCTCAATAGTTCTCCATCAATACCTCCGAAAGTGCTCCCTCAGTCCCTCAGATCGTTCTCCCCAATACCTCAGATAGTTCTCCCTCAATACCTCTTAAAGTGCTCCCTCAATCCGTCCGAAAGCGCTCCCTCAATCCCTCCGAAAGTGCTCCCTCAATCCCTCCGAAAGTGCTCCCTCAATCCCTCCGATAGTGCTCCCTCAATCCCTCCGATAGTGCTCCCTCAATCCCTCCGATAGTGCTCCCTCAATTCCTCAGATAGTGCTCCCTCAGTACCACAGAAAATGCTCCCTCAGTACCACAGAAAATGCTCCCTCAGTACCACAGAAAATGCTCCCTCAGTACCACAGAAAATGCTCCCTCAGTACCTCCGAAAATGCTCCCTCAATCCCTCAGATAGTGCTCCCTCAATCCCTCAGATGGTGCTCCCTCAATCCCTCAGATAGTGCTCCCTCAATCCCTCAGATAGTGCTCCCTCAATCCCTCAGATAGTGCTCCCTCAGTACCACAGAAAATGCTCCCTCAGTACCACAGAAAATGCTCCCTCAATCCCTCAGATAGTGCTCCCTCAATCCCTCAGATAGTGCTCCCTCAATCCCTCAGATAGTGCTCCCTCAGTACCTCAGATAGTGCTCCCTCAGTACCTCAGAAAGTGCTCCCTCAGTACCTCAGAAAGTGCTCCCTCAGTACCTCAGAAAGTGCTCCCTCAATATCTCAGATAGTTCTCCCTCAGCACCTCAGAAAGTGCTCACTCAATAGCTCACAAAGTGCTTCCTCAATTGCTCAGTACAACTGAAATAGCCCCCTCAGTACCTCCGAAAGTGCCCCCTCAGTATCTCAAAAAGTACTCCCTTCATACCTCTGACAGTGCTACTTCAATACCTCATAAAGTGCTCTCTCGGTACCACAGATAGTGCTCCTCAATACCTCAGAAAGTGCTCCCTCAATCCCTCAGAAAGTGCTCCCTCAGTACCCCAGAAACTGCCTCCTCAATACCTCAGTTGGCTCTCCCTCAGTACCTCAGGTAGTTCTCCCTCAATACCTCAAATAGTTATCCCTCAGTACCTCAAAGTGCTCCATCCGTACCTCAGAAAGTGCACCCTCAGTTCATCAGAAAGTGCTCCCTCAGTACCTCAGATAGTGCTCCCTCAATAGTTCTCCCTCAATACCTCCGAAAGTGCTCCCTCAGTCCCCCAGATCGTTCTCCCCCAATACCACAGATAGTTCTCCATCAATACGTCTGAAAGTGCTCCGTCAATACCTCCGAAAGTGCTCCCTCAGTACCTCAGACAGTTCTCCCTTAGTACCTCAGATAATGCTCCCTCAAAACCTCAGAAATTGCTCTCTCAACATCTAAGAAAGTGCTCCCTCAATATCTCAGAAAGTGCTCCCTCAGTGCCTCAGAAAGTGCTCCCTCAGTGCCTCAGAAAATGCTCCCTCAGTGCCTCAGAAAATGCTCCCTCAGTGCCTCAGAAAATGCTCCCTCAATACCTCAGATAGTTCTCCCTCAATACCTCAAATACTTCTCCCTCAGTACCTCAGAAAGTAATCCCTCAATACCTCAGATAGTTCGCCCTCAGTACCTTAGAAAGTGCTCCCTCAGTACATCAGAAAGTGCCCCTTAATACCTCAGAAATTGCCCCCTCAATACCTCAGACACTGCTCCCTCAGTACCTCAAAAAGAGCTCCCTCCGTACATCAGAAAGAGTTCCCACAGTACCTCAGAAAATGCTCCCTGAATACCAGAGAAAGTGCTCCCTCAGTACCTCAAAATGTGCTCCCACAATACCTCAGATACCGATCACTCAGTACCTCAGAAAGTGCTCGCTCAATACCTCAGAAAGCGTCCCCTCAATAACTCAGACTGTGTTCTCTCAGTACCTCAGAAATGCTCCCTCAATACCACAGAAAGTGCTCCCTCAACACCTCAGATGGTTGTCCCTCAGTACCTCAGATAGTTCTCCCTCAATACCTCAAATAGTTCTCCCTCAGTACTTCAGAAAGTGCTCCCACAATACCTCAGACAGTGCTCCCTCAGTGTCTCAGGAAGTGCTCTCTCAATACCTCAGAAAGTGCTCCCTCAGTATCTCAAAAAGTGCTCTCTTAATACCTCGGACAGTGCTCCCTCAATATCTCAGAAAGTGCTCAATCAATACCTCAGAAAGTGTTCCTTCAGTACCTCAGAAAGTGCTATCTCAGTACCCCAGAAACTGCCTCCTCAATACCTCAGATGGCTCTCCCTCAGTACCTCAGATAGTTCTCCCTCAATACCTCAGAAAGTACTCCCTCAGCACCTCAAAATGTGCTCCCTCAGTACATCAGAAAGCGCTCCCACAGTACCTCAGATCGTTATCCTACAATACCTCATAGTTCTCCCTCAGTACCTTAGAAAGTGTTCCCTCAGTACATCAGAAAGTGCCCCTCAATACCTCAGAAATTGCCCCTCAATACCTCAGACACTGCTCCCTCAGTACCTCAAAAAGTGCTCCCTCCGTACATCAGAAAGAATTCCCACAGTACCTCAGAAAATGCTCCCTGAATACCAGAGAAAGTGCTCCCTCAGTACCTCAGAAAGTGTCCCCTCAATACCTCAGGCAGTGCTCTCTCAGTACCTCAGATGGTTCTCCCTCAATACCTCAGAAAGTGCTCGCTCAATACCTCAGATCGTTTTCCCTCAATATCTCAGATATTTCACCCTCAATACCTCAGAAATTGCTCCCATATATTTCAGAAAGTTCTCCCTCTATACCTCAGATAGTGCTCCTTCAATACCTCAAAGTGCTCCCTGAATACTTCAGATAGTTCTCCCTCAGTACCTCAGATAATACTCCCTCAATACCTCAGAAAGTGCTCCCTCAGTACCTCAGAAAGTGCTCCCTCAGTACCTCAGAAAGTGCTCCCTCAGTACCTCAGAAAGTGCTCCCTCAGTACCTCAGAAAGTGGTCCCTCAATACCCCAGTTAGTTCTCCCTCAGTACCTCTGAAGGTGCTCCCTCAATCCCTCAGAAAGTGTTCCCCAATACCTCAGAAAGTGCTCCCTCAATTACTCAGAAAGTGCTACCTCAATTCCTCAGTTCATCTGAAATTCCTCCCTCAGTACCTCAGAAACTGCTCCCTCAGAGCCTCAAAAAGTACTCTCTCAATTCCTCAGACAGTGCTCCCTCAATACTTCATAAAGTGCTCTCTCAGTACCTCACATAGTGCTGCCTCAGTACCCCAGAGAGTACTCCCTCAATACCTCAGAAATTGCTCCCTCAATACCTCAGAAAGTGCTTCCCCAATACCTCAGATAGTTCTCCCTTAGTACCTCAGAAAGTGCTCTCTCAATATCTAAGTAAGTGCTCCCTCAATTTCTAAAAAATGCTCCCTCTTTACCTCAGAAAATGCTCCCTCAATACCTCAGACAGTGCTCCCTCAATACCTCAGAAAGTGCTCTCTCTCTACCTCAGAAAATGCTCCGTTAGTGCCTCACAATGTGCTCCCTCAATACCTCAGAGTTCTCCCTCAGTACCTCAGAAAGTGCTACCTCAATTCCTCAGCACATCTAAAAGTGCTCCCTCAGTACCTCAGAAAGTGCCCCCCCAATATCAAAGAAAGCACCACTTTGTTGTGTTTAACCCCCAAAGTCCCTCAGACAGTAGCTCCACAAAACATTCACACCCTCAACATTTCAGGTCTCAGCCCAGCTCCCCCCTCAGGCTGTGTTCAAACCCCTTCAGACGGTAAGGACCCACATCCACCCCTGTTCAAGGTTGGAGCCCATGTTCTCAGAACATGACTTGTCTCTCTGGATTAATTTTAGAATTCCTACAGTGTAGAAGCAAGCCATTCCGTCCATTGGCTCCACACTGACTGAACAGCATCCCACCCAGACTCACATCCTCTACTCTATCCCTGTAATGCTGCATTTCCCATGGCATCTTTAGGCGGTGGGAGGAAACTGGAGCACCTGGAGGAAACCCGCACAGATACAGAGAGAATGTGTAAACTCCATACAGACAGTCACCGGGAGTTAGAATCAAACCACTGAGGCACCGTGCTGTCCTCTCTCCCTGGATGTCATGCCATCTAACCTTTTACTAAGCAGTCTCCCATGTGAAACCTTCTCATCTGTCTCCTTGGTCATCCCTTCAAAAGCTCCATCAAGTTGGACACATCAATTCCACAAACAAAGCCAAGCTGACCATCCCTAATCAATTCTTGCTTTTCCAAATGTATGTAAGTTGTCTCTCAGAATGCCCTCCAACAGCTGACCCACCACTGCCATCAGGCTCACAGCTCCATAGTACATTGGATGTACCTTGCAGCCTTACTTCAATAATGGCCCATCATTAACCACCCTCCAGTCTTCAGGCACCTCACCCGTTGTCACTGATCGGTCCATCTGACAAGGCCATCTCCATCCTTCTGTAACCTAAGGCTATCCTCCTCAGTATTTATCACCCAACCAATCTTCATATCATTCATGAACCCACTGATTAACCATCCACCATTCAAACCTACATCTTTTCTATCAGCCACATCAGCAAGACCCCAACAGTGAGACATGAACGGACAGAGATTTCTCATTGGGCCATCACTGTCTCCTTCCTGTCACTCAGCATTCTGCGCCAAATTCCTTGGATCTTGAGTTTTTATGTTCACTATCAGTTTCCGGTATGGATCCTGATAAAAGCCTCACTGACCTCCAAGCAGGCGACAGGAAAGTATTGCCCTTATTTACACACCTGGTCACCTCCTTAAACAGTGCAATCCCATTGGTCAAACCTGACCTCCCCTTAACAGAACCATTCTGACTGTTCTTCCTGAACTCCAGTCTCTTTAAATGCTGATTAATTCTATCTCCCAAAATTGCTTCCAACAGACGTCCCACCCACGATATTAGCCTGACCGGCCTGGAGCTGCCTGGTATATCCCATGCTCCCTCTTGAATAACAGTACCACATGGTCAGTCTGCAGACAACTCTCCTGTGGCCAGAGGGGATTTGAAAATGTTTGCTAGTGTACCTGCTACTTCCTCCATCACCTCATTCGGTAAACTGAGATACATTTCCCCCGTCTTTGGAGATTTATTGGGTTGTAAGAAGGCCAGACCACTCAGAACCATCTCTCTCTCTATATATGCTAATTCATTTAATTATATCACAGAGCATCTCCACGATTTATTATCAACCCTGTCTCAATGAGCACTGACAAAATGCATCCATTCACTACACCCTCTGGGTCCATGCACAAACTCTCACTGTCTTCCACAACCTACTCTTTCTCTCATTATCAATTCACCCTTAATGTCACTGTAAGGAATTTTCAGGTTTTTATTTCCCCTCTTAGCACTCCTCTCTCCCAGACAATTACCCTGCGATACGATTTGGAGGAGTGTGGATGTCATTCTGGAAGTGGATGAGCATTGGGAAGCTCAGAAATAAGGAACACACGACTGTGCTGAGTGTGGGGCAGTGGGATCCATTTGGGATTTGCACACGGAAGCTGAGGAATAAACCTCAGCCCTGCAGCATGAAAATATCCCTTTGAGCTGGCAGGTCAGTCACGTGAAACGAACCCTCCAACCCTGGGAAAAGAGGATGGAACCTCTTCAAGTTCAAAAACCAAATGAAGACGGTCTGTTTGAACACAGTCTCTGGAATCTGGACACGGGAATCATTGCAGAGCAGGGTCTGTAGGACGCAGAAGCAGAAATGTACTGAACAATTCCAGATATTCCTCGTAGACCACAAGACATGGGAGCAGAAATTAGGCCATTCAGCCCATCTGACAGTGTAGCACTCACTCAGTACTGACTCTCTTACAATGCAGGTATCCCCCAGCCTGATGCGCTGACAGTGCAGCCCTCCCTCAGTACTGATCCTCTGACAGTCCAGCACTCCCTCAGTACTGACCCTCTGACAGTGCTGCAATCCCTCAGTACTGACCCTCTGACAGTGCAGCTCTCCCACAGTTCAGACCCTCTGACAGTGCAGCAATTCATTAGTACTGAACCTCTGAGTGTAACACTCTCTGGACTGATCCTCTTACAGTGCAGCATTCCCTCAATACTGACCCTCTCACAGTGCGGCACTCCCTCAGTACTGATACTCTGACAGTGCAGCACTCCCTCAGTACTGACCCTCTGAAACAACACTCCCTCAGAACTGACACACTGACCGTGTCGCACTCTCTCAGTAATGACCCTTTGACAGTCCATCACCCTCTCAGTACTGACCCTCTGACAATGCAGCTCTCCCTCAGTACTGACCCTCCGACAGTGCAGCTCTCCCTCAGTACAGACCCTCCGACAGTGCAGCTCTCCCTCAGTACAGACCCTCCGACAGTGCAGCTCTCCCACAGTACAGACCCTCTCTCAGTGCAGCACTCCTTCCACACTGACCCTCTGACAATGGTGCACTCCCTCAGTACTGACCCTCTGACAGTGCAGCTCTCCCAAGTTCAGACCCTCTGACAGTGCAGCACTCCCTCAAGACTGACCCTCTCACAGTGCTGCACTCCATCAGTACTGACCCTCTGACAATGCTGCACTCCCTCCACACTGACCCTTTGACAATGCTGCACTCCCTCAGTACTGACCCTCTGACAGTGGTGCACTCCCTCCACTCTGACCCTCTGACACTACCGCACTCCCTCCACACTGACCCTCTGACAATCTGCACTCCCTCCGTACTGACCCTCTGACAGTGCAGCTCTCCCACAGTACTGATCCTCTGACAGTGCAGCACTCCCTCAGTACTGACCCTCTGACAGTGCAGCACTCCCTCAGTACTGACCCTCTGACACTGCTGCACTACCTCCACACTGACCCTCTGACAGTGCAGCACTGCCTCAGTACTGACCCTCTGAAACAACACTCCTTCAGAACTGACACACTGACCGTGTAGCGCTCCCTCAGTAATGACCCTTTGACAGTCCATCACCCTCTCAGTACTGACCCTCTGGCAATGCGGCAATTACTCCGTACTGACTGTCCGACACATAGTGTGGCGCTCCATCAGTACTGACCCCCTCACAGCGCGGTGATCCCTCAGTACTAACCACCTCAGAGTATGGCGCTCCATCAGTAGTAACCCTCTCAGTGCGACACTCTAACAGCATGGCCATCCATTAGCACTGACCCTCAGAGAGTGCGCACTTCATCATTGCTGACTCTCTCACTGCATAACAATCCCCCCGTCCTGACTCTCTGACAATGCTGCACTCCCTCCACACTGATCCTCTGTCAATGCTGCGCTCCCTCCACACTGATCCTCCGACAATGCTGCACTCCCCCCACACTGATCCTCCGACAATGCTGCACTCCCCCCACACTGACCCTCTGACAATGCTGCACTCCCCCCACACTGACCCTCTGACAATGCTGCACTCCCTCAGTACTGACTCTGACAGTGTGGAAGTGACCCTGTACTGACCCTCCGACAGTGTGGCCCAATCTCATGAAAATACCTCTGACAGTGCAGCTCTCCCTCAGAACTGACTCTGACAGTGCAGCTCTCCTTCCGTACTGACCCTCTGACAGTGCAGCACTCCCTCAGAGTCACAGAGATACACAGCTTGGAAACAATCCTTCCTGTCCAACGCGACCATACCAACCAGATATTCTCATCTCATTTCGTTCCATTTGCTAGCACTTGGCTGATATCCCTCTAAACCCTTCCTATTCACATACTCATCCTGATGGCTTTCAAATGTCACAATTGTACCAGCCCCCATCACTTCCTCTGGCAGCTTCCTGCATGCCGTTGAATAAGTGCTCAAACATTCATACTGTCGATACAAACTCCAATAAACACCAACCTACGAAAGGCTATCATTGTCATTTTCAACCCACCCTTTGCTTCATCGTTGTGCTGATTTCAGCACAGGTACAGAAACAGTCTTAGTGACCATCCACCGTCACCCTGTAATAAACTTATTTTCAAATGGGGCTTGCATGTGATTCCCACCCCCTCTAATAGTTACCTGGAAGGTGGGGGTGAGCTGTACTCTCCTGCTGCAGTCCTTGGGTGTCCCACAGTGATGTTAGGGAGGGAGCTCCAGGATTTTGGCCTGAACCATGTAAAGAGCTCTCTTCCTGGAGTGCCTTTTTAAAGTTGGGAAGTTAGTATAGACCAGGAGGACCCGAGAGCTGCTGTCCTGTCAGAGAGAGAGGCCTGGTGGGTGACACACCTCAGGTGAGGGGCGAGGTTGAGAAGCTGGGGCCTTCATGGTAATTTCAGACATGATAGAGATTGAGCCAACCGTGTTGGCATCACAAACCTGTTAGCTGAGGTAACTGACCCCCCTTTGTAGCCGAGGGGTTCAATCCCTTGAACAGAGCAAGCTTGAGAATTCAACACTAAAACCAATCTGTACGGACCCGCTGGAGACCTGAAACATCAATACAGAGATTGCTGAAGAAGCTAAGCATGTCCAGCAGCATCTCTGATGGGAGAGGGAGAAAGAGACAGAGAGAGAGTTCACCTTTCAATCCAGTGATTTCTGCGGGAAAGCTCCTTCAGAACAGACCGTTTTGAGGAAGGGGCACTTGAAATGTGAATTGTTCCTCTCTCTCCTCACCGTTGCTGCTGAATATCCCCAGCCATCTGTTTGCTTGAGAATTTGATCTGACCTGATCCAAGCGTCACTGAGTCATTCAGTCTGTGCTCAATGCCCTGAGGCAGCCTCTGCTGAAAGTTGACAAACAGGTTTACGAGGTGTTCTGGGATAAACATACTGGGGTGCAAATGTGTTGCTGGTCAAAGCACAGCAGGTTAGGCAGCATCTCAGGAATAGAGAATTCGACGTTTCGAGCATAAGCCCTTCATCAGGAATAGGAGAGAGAGAGCCAAGCAGGCTAAGATAAAAGGTAGGGAGGAGGGACTAGGGGGAGGGGCGATGGAGGTGGGATAGGTGGAAGGAGGTCAAGGTGAGGGTGATAGGCCGGAGTGGGGTGGGGGCGGAGAGGTCAGGAAGAGGATTGCAGGTTAGGAGGGCGGTGCTGAGTTGAGGGAACCGACTGAGACAAGGCGGGGGGAGGGGAAATGAGGAAACTGGAGAAATCTGAATTCATACCTTGTGGTTGGAGGGTTCCCAGGCGGAAGATGAGGCGCTCCTCCTCCAGCCGTCGTGTAGTTGTGTTCTGCCGGTGGAGGAGTCCAAGGACCTGCATGTCCTCGGTGGAGTGGGAGGGGGAGTTAAAGTGTTGAGCCACGGGGTGATTGGGTTGGTTGGTTCGGGCGGCCCGGAGGTGTTCTCTGAAGCGTTCCGCAAGTAAGCGGCCTGTCTCACCAATATAGAGGAGGCCACATCGGGTGCAGCGGATGCAATAGATGAAGTGTGTGGAGGTACAGGTGAACTTGTGGCGGATATGGAAGGATCCCTTGGGGCCTTGGAGGGAAGTGAGTGTGGAGGTGTGGGCGCAAGTTTTACATTTCCTGCGGTTGCAGGGGAAGGTGCCGGGGGTGGAGGTTGGGTTGGTGGGGGGTGTGGATCTGACGAGGGAGTCACGAAGGGAGTGGTCCTTGCGGAACGCTGATAGTGGAGGGAATGGAAATATATCCTTGGTGGTGGGGTCCGTTTGGAGGTGGCGGAAATGGCGGCGGATGATACGTTGTATGCGGAGGTTGGTGGGGTGGTAGGTGAGAAAATGATACGTTGTATGCGGAGGTTGGTGGGGTGGTAGGTGAGAAGATGATACGTTGTATGCGGAGGTTGGTGGGGTGGTAGGTGAGAAGACGATACGTTGTATGCGGAGGTTGGTGATGATACGTTGTATGCGGAGGTTGG
Organism: Hemiscyllium ocellatum; assembly: GCF_020745735.1. Taxonomy (NCBI): domain Eukaryota; kingdom Metazoa; phylum Chordata; class Chondrichthyes; order Orectolobiformes; family Hemiscylliidae; genus Hemiscyllium; species Hemiscyllium ocellatum. The sequence continues at coordinate 22,238 of NW_026868364.1, forward strand.
TGGCTCTCTGTCTCCTATTCCTGATGAAGGGCTTATGCTCGAAACGTCGAATTCTCTATTCCTGAGATGCTGCCTAACCTGCTGTGCTTTGACCAGCAACACATTTGCAGCTGTGATCTCCAGCATCTGCAGACCTCATTTTTTACTTAAACATACTGGGGGATGGTTTCTAAGGTATTGAGGGAGCCCTACCTGTCAGTACAGGGTGCAGATGGTCGAAAGGTACAGATACACTTCATGGAACACAGAACAGTACAGCACAGAACAGGCCCTTCAGCCCACGATGTTGTGCCGACCATTGATCCTTATGGAACGTAAACCTAATGTACAAACCCTGAAATGTCTGTGACCATATGCATTCCCAGCAGTCTCCTAAATATCCCCAATGACCTCGCTTCCACAACTGCTGCTAGCAATGCATTCCATGCTCTCACAGCTCTCTGTGTAAAGAACCCACCTCTGACATCCCCTCTATACTTTCCTCCAACCAGCTTAAAACTATGGCCCCTCGTGTTAACAATTTCTGCCCTGGGAAATAGTCTCTGTGTGGGTGGTAGTGAGGGTCAGGCTGGGGGCGGCGAGTGGACGGCAGTGAGGGTCAGGCTGGGGGCGGTGTGTGGGTGGTAGTGAGGGGCAGGCTGGGGCAGTGAGTGGGTGGTAGTGAGGGTCAGGCTCGGAGCGGTGTGTGGGTGGTAGTGAGGGTCAGGCTGGGGCAGTGAGTGGGTGGTAGTGAGGGGCAGGCTGGGGCAGTGAGTGGGTGGTAGTGAGGGTCAGGCTCGGGGCGGTGTGCGGGTGGTAGTGAGGGGCAGGCTGGGTGCGGTGTGTGTGGGGTAGTGAGGTCAGTCTGGGTGCGGTGTGTGGGTGGTAGTGAGGGTCAGGTTGGGTGCGGTGTGTGGGCGGTAGAGAGGGTCAGGCTGCGGGCGGTGTGTGGGTGGTAGTGAGGGTCAGGCTGGGTGCGGTGTGTGTACGGCGGTGAGGGTCAGGCTGGGTGCGGTGTGTGGATGGTAGTGAGGGTCAGGCTGGGGGCGGTGTGTGGATGGCAGTGAGGGTCAGGCTGGGTGCGGTGTGTGGTTGGCAGTGAGGGTCAGGCTGGGTGCGGTGTGTGGGTGGTAGTGAGGTCAGTCTGGGTGCGGTGTGTGGGCGGTAGTGAGGGTCAGGCTGTGGCGGTGTGTGCGTGGCAGTGAGGGTCAGGCTGTGGCGGTGTGTGGGTGGCAGTGAGGGTCAGGCTGGGGGCGGTGTGTGGGTGGCAGTGAGGGTCAGGCTGGGGGCGGTGTGTGGGTGGCAGTGAGGGTCAGGCTGGGGGCGGTGTGTGGGTGGCAGTGAGGGTCAGGCTGGGGGCGGTGTGTGGGTGGCAGTGAGGGTCAGGCTGGGGGCGGTGTGTGGGTGGTAGTGAGGGTCAGGCTGGGGGCGGTGTGTGGGTGGTAGTGAGGGTCAGGCTGGGGGCGGTGTGTGGGTGGCAGTGAGGGTCAGGCTGGGAGCGGTGTGTGGGTGGTAGTGAGGGTCAGGCTGGGGGTGGTGTGTGGGTGGTAGTGAGGGTCAGGCTGGGGGCGGTGTGTGGGTGGTAGTGAGGGTCAGGCTGGGGGCGGTGTGTGGGTGGTAGTGAGAGTTAGGCTGGGGGCGGTGTGTGGGTGGTAGTGAGGGTCAGGCTGGGGGCGGTGTGTGGATGGCAGTGAGGGTCAGGATGTGGCGGTGTGTGGGTGGTAGTGAGGGTCAGGCTGGGTGCGGTGTGTGGGTGGTAGTGAGGGTCATGATGGGGGCGGTGTGTGGGTGGCAGTGAGGGTCATGATGGGGACGGTGTGTGGGTGGCAGTGAGGGTCAGGCTGGGGGCGGTGTGTGGGCGGTAGAGAGGGTCAGGCTGGGGGCGGTGTGTGGGTGGTAGTGACGGTCAGGCTGGGTGCAGTGTGTGGGTGGGAGTGAGGGTCAGGCTGGGGGCGGTGTGTGGGTGGCAGACAGGGTCACGCTGGGGGCGGTGTGTGGGTGGCAGTGAGGGTCAGGCTGGATGCGGTGTGTGGGTGGCAGTGAGGGTCAGGCTGGGGGCGGTGTGTGGGCGGTAGAGAGGGTCAGGCTGGGGGCGGTGTGTGGGTAGCAGTGAGGGTCAGGCTGGGGGCGGTGTGTGGGTGGTAGTGAGGGTCAGGCTGGGGGCGGTGTGTGGGTGGCAGTGAGGGTCAGGCTGGGTGCGGTGTGTGGGTGGTAGTGAGGGTCAGGATGGGGCGGTGTGTGGGTGGTAGTGAGGGTCAGGCTGGGGACGGTGTGTGTGTGGTAGTGAGGGTCAGGCTGGAGGCGGTGTGTGGGTGGTAGTGAGGGTCAGGCTGGGGGCGGTGTGTGGGTGGTAGTGAGGGTCAGGCTGGGGGCGGTGTGTGGGTGGTAGTGAGGTTCAGGATGTGGCGGTGTGTGGGTGGTAGTGAGGGTCAGGCTGGGTGCGGTGTGTGGGTAGTAGTGAGGGTCAGGCTGGGGGCGGTGTGTGGGTGGTAGTGAGGGTCAGGCTGGGTGCGGTGTGTGTACGGCGGTGAGGGTCAGGCTGGGGGCAGTGTGCGGGTGGTAGTGAGGGTCAGGCAGGGTGCGGTGTGTGGGTGGTAGTGAGGGTCAGGCTGGGTTCGGTGTGTGGGTGGTAGTGAGGGTCAGGCTGGGGGCGGTGTGTGTGTGGTAGTGAGGGTCAGGATGTGGCGGTGTGTGGGTGGTCGTGAGGGTCAGGCTGGGTGCGGTGTGTGGACGGTAGTGAGGGTCAGGCTGGGGGCGGTGTGTGGATGGCAGTGAGGGTCAGGCTGGGTGCGGTGTGTGGTTGGCAGTGAGGGTCAGGCTGGGTTCGGTGTGTGGGTGGTAGTGAGGGTCAGGCTGGGGGCGGTGTGTGGGTGGTAGTGAGGGTCAGGATGTGGCGGTGTGTGGGTGGTCGTGAGGGTCAGGCTGGGTGCGGTGTGTGGGTGGTAGTGAGGGTCAGGCTGGGGGCGGTGTGTGGATGGCAGTGAGGGTCAGGCTGGGTGCGGTGAGTGGGTGGCGGTGAGGGTCAGGCTGGGTGCGGTGTGTGGTTGGCGGTGAGTGTCAGGCTGGGGGCTGTGTGTGGGTGGGAGTGAGGGTCAGGATGGGGGTGGTGTGTGGGTGGTAGTGAGGGTTAGGCTGGGGGCGGTGTGTGGGTGGTAGTGAGGGTCAGGCTGGGTGCGGTGTGTGTACGGCGGTGAGGGTCAGGCTGGGGGCGGTGTGTGGGTGGCGGTGAGGGTCAGGCTGGGTGCGGTGTGTGGGTGGTAGTGAGGGTCAGGCTGGGTGCTGTGTGTGGGTGGCAGTGAGGGTCAGGCTGGGTGCTGTGTGTGGGTGGCAGTGAGGGTCAGGCTGGGGGCTGTGTGTGGGTGGCAGTGTGTGTCAGGCTGGGGGCTGTGTGTGGGTGGGAGTGAGGGTCAGGACGGGGGCGGTGCGTGGGTGGCAGTGAGGGTCAGGCTGGGAGCGGTGTGTGGGTGGCAGTGAGGGTCAGGCTGGGGGCGGTGTGTGGGTGGCAGTGAGGGTCAGGCTGGGTGCGGTGTGTGGGTGGTAGTGAGGGTCAGGCTGGGTGCGGTGTGTGGGTGGCAGTGAGGGTCAGGCTGGGTGCGGTGTGGACGGCAGTGAGGGTCAGGCTGTGGGAGGTATGTTATTGTTGGTAAGGGTCAGGCTGGTGGCGTTATTTGGGTGGTAGTGAGGGTCAAGCTGTGTGCGGTGTGCGGATGGCAGTGAGGGTCAGGCTGGGCGCCGTGTGTGGGTGGTAGTGAGGGTCAGGCTGGGGGCGGTGTGTGTACGGCAATGAGGGTCAGGCTGGGTGAGGTGTGTGGGTGGTAGTGAGGGTCAGGCTGGGGGCGGTGTGTGTACGGCAATGAGGGTCAGGCTGGGGGCGCTGTGTGCGTGGCAGTGAGGGTCAGGCTGGGGGTGGTGAGTGGGTGGTAGTGAGGGCCAGGCTGAGTGCGGTGTGTGGGTGGTAGTGAGAGTCAGGGTGGGGGCAGTGAGTGGCTGGTAGTGAGGGTCAGGCTGGGTGCGGTGAGTGGACGGCGGTGAGGGTCATGCTGTGGGCGGTATGTTATTGGTGGTGAGGGTCAGGCTGGGTGCGTTGTGTGGACGGCGGTGAGGGTCAGGCTGTGGGCGGTATGTTATTGGTGGTGAGGGTCAGGCTGGGTGCGTTGTGTGGGTGGCAGTGAGGGTCAGGCTGGGGACGGTGTGTGGGTGGCAGTGAGGGTCAGGCTGGGTGCGGTGTGTGGGTGGTAGTGAGGGTCAGGCTGGGTGCGGTGTGCGGATGGCAGTGAGGGTCAGGCTGGGTGCGGTGTGCGGATGGCAGTGAGGGTCAGGCTGGGTGCGGTGTGCGAATGGCAGTGAGGGTCAGGCTGGGTGCTGTGTGTGGGTGGTAGTGAGGGTCAGGCTGGGGGCGGTGGGTGGGAGGCAGTGAGGGTCAGGCTGGGTGCGGAGTGTGGGTGGTAGTGAGAGTCAGGCTGGGTGCGGTGTGTGGGTGGTAGTGAGGGTCAGGCTGGGTGAGGTGAGTGGGTGGTAGTGAGGGTCAGGCTGGGTGCGGTGTGTGGGTGGTAGTGAGGGTCAGGCTGGGCACTCCGTGGCAATGAATTCCACAGGCCCACCACTCTCTGGCTGAAGAAATGTCTCCGCATTTCTGTTCTGAATTGACCCCCTCTAATTCTAAGGCTGTGTCCACGGGTCCTAGTCTCCTCGCCTAACAGAAACAATTTCCTAGTATCCACCCTTTCCAAGCCATGTGGCCTGTCATATCCCTATATTAATTGTCTCGAGGTTGACAGCACAGAAAAAGGCTCTGTGGGCCGTTGAGTCTATTTCAGTAAAGAAAACTATCACCGAACTATCCTAATCCATTTTCCAATACACAGTCATTCGCATCATCTATCATGGCATCGCAAGCGTGCACCTAAATACATCCCAAATGTTTTCGGGATTTCTGTGTCTCCCACGCTGACAGACAGTGAGGTTTAGTGCAACTGGTGCTCGATGATGCCGTCACCCACAGGAACACAGAGCAGCTGGGTCTGTGCAAACCAGAGATTGCCCCCACATTGGGAAGGATGGCAGGGTCCCTGAGAGGGGGCACAGGAGATTTACCAGGATGGTTCAAGGAATGGGGGATTTTAGTAGTGTGTTTTGGATTTTTTTTATACTATTCATTTTTATGATATTGGTGATTTTAATACTTAGAGAATATCCATCTACAATAGATGGACTCTCCTTTCTAACCTCTCCCCTTGCCTGGGCTGTGGTAACCTTCAGGTTAAACCCACCACCAGCCATCTCTCCCTAATGAGAGAGCAGCCCTATGGTCTGGGAGGACAATGCTGCCTTTCCCTTTTACACAGTGATGCCACTGTACCCCGGGGGTGGGGAGAGGGAATGCTGAAAGTGGGGGATTGGATACCACTCAGGCACAGTGCCTTGTCCTGGAGGATGGTCACTTTCTTTAATATTGTTGGGGGCTGCACTGATGCAGGCAAGTGGAGAATGTTCCAACACAATCCTGATGTGTACCTTATAGAGAGCAAACAGACATTGGGGAATCAGGGGTTTGGGGAAACTGATTGTTCTCCTTGTAGCAGAGGAAATTGTGGGTGCCCTGTGACAGAGGGGTTTACAGAAATTATACATTAGAATAATCAACCTTACACTCATCAGCTCATCATAAACTGTTGACAAGACATATATGAAAGACTTGGGGGAGATCTATTGACAGGATGGTTTGATTCAAAGGAGAACTTTTATGCATCAAATAGGAATGAGCCGGAACACAATACTCACAACTAAATGCAAATATCCAGGTCCTGATGAACTGAGCAATTCTGTCAGAGTTTGGTGTTACAATGACTAAGGTTACCATCTGAATGTCCACCTGTAATACAAGTTTATAAAATCCGTCACTGTCAGATCAGGTTAGAAATTCACACCATCCCCTCCTCCTGGCCCAGGATGACTGGACACATTACCCCTTGTGGAGGTCAGCAGTCAGTTCAGGGGGAAATCTACGTGGGTTTCTTTCAGTTTCCATCTTGGGACTTCACGTGACTGAACAGGGCAGATCTTTGACACATGGGAGAGAATTTTCCAAGTTTTAGTGAGATGTGGAGAGCAGGATTTGCTGCTTCTTCTTTCCTTCCGTTCTGCCGCTGTGCGTCATCAATAACACATGGGGAGGGGGGTGAACGGCTCATGCAGCTTCAGGGGCAAGTTGTCACCATTCTGACCAAATAGGCAGTAAGCTCCTCCCAGTCATTCCATAGAGTATCCCTTAAAAGGCAGCAACTCTGCATGCTTCCCACTGCCCAGTGTTCCCAGGAAAAGTTTAGAAGAATGATGGGGAAAATCTCCTAGGAAAGGCATAACAGTAAAGTTCCAAAAGGATTATAAACAGTTTACACAGAGGGATCCATTGGAGAACTGGGCAACAAGTTGGCAAATGGAGTATCACTTGGGAAAATGTGAAGTTGTTCATTTTGGAGGAGATAATAAAAAGAACAGAGGACTATTTAATTGTTGGAAACTGTCGAAAGCTGCACCACAAAGGGACCAAGAGGTAAATGTGGAGGGAACAAAGCAAGCTAGCACAAAGTTACGCCAGGTCATCAGGAAGGGGAATGGAATATTGCTCCTGATTTCAAGGGATTTGCAGTATAAGAGTGTGAAGTATATACCTGAGAGCAACTTTATACAGTGCGAGTGAGACCACATCTGGAGTAATGAGAGAAGTTCTGGTCCCTTTATTTAAGGTAATACATCTCTTCATCGGAGGCATTCAGAGAAGATTGACTGGCATGATCCTTGGTTTGAAGGGATTCTCTTTTAAGAAAAGGCTGAAGAAGTCGGGACTCTACTCACTCGATTTGGGAAGAATGAGAAGTGAACTCTTTCAAACATATCGGCTTCCTCAGGGGTTTGACAAGGTAAAGACTGACAGGATGTGTCCCAGCATGAGGGAACCTAGAACCAGACTCTGGGTCAGTCGCGGAGTTAAGGGTTCTGTTTTAGTTTTGTCAACTTTAATGCAACACCGAGACAGGTAAGGGGTTTCAGTAGCAATGGAGCTGGGGCGAGGGGGAAACAAGCAACATTTTACAGGTTGGAATTCCTGGTGCTTGTGATTGTGTAGATGTCTGATCAGAAGGTCACTTTGGGGTCAGAATAGGAGAGCAATATTGTGAAGAGTGTAGCTCTGTCTCAGTTCCCAGTGAGAGAGAGGGGCTCAGCAGTGAGGGAAAGGAATTTGTAACATCAACCGAAGGCAATGGGTTTAACCATTGCAATGTTTCATTGGAGGAAATTGCAGCCAATCGCGTAGTGGGAGTGTGATGAGCAGTTTGATAACTGAGTAATGGAGAGGGATGGTGGGGAGGGAGAGCTGGGCATTGTCAGTGTACATGTGAAACCTAACAGTGCTTTTGGACGATGTCACTTCCTGGCAGTATGTAGGTGAGAAACTGGAGGGACCAAGGATAGATCCTTGAGGGACACCAAATACAAGGAATTCAGAAAGGAAAGGGAGAGTGGAGATGGAGATGGATTTTCCAACAACCTTGAAGTCAAATATTAGTTAGTAGCAGAATGGGTGAGCAGGACATAACCAGAAAAGACAGACAGAACAAGGAACAATATCTGTGAATTGGTGAGGGGGAGTGATGATGATGATGAGGAGGAGCCTGACTCTTCATTCTATTTCTACATTCGTGAGATTACCCAACCCCACCCTAGTCTCAGCTCATTTACTGAAATACTTACTCCATCCCTGTGTTATCTCCAGACTTCATTATCCAAACACACTCCTGGCCAGCCTCCCACATTCAACTTACATATAATCTCAAGAATATCTAAAACTCTATTGCCCAAGTGCTCGCTTGCTCTATAACTTGTTGATCCAACAAAAGGCTCCCGTTTACAAGCAACTTCAAATTCTCACCCTTGATGTAATTCCTGGCTGTGAACATCCCTGTCTCCCTGCACCACACAACCTGTGAGACCTCAACAACTCATTTTCTGTCAGACTCCCAACGATGTGTTTATTCATTGCTTCACCGGATTGGCTGTTTCTACTGTTGCCAAGGCAACATGGTCTGGAATTCCTATCCTAATCCTTTCATATCTGTTTTTCTCCTTTAAGGTATCCCCGAAAACCTGCTTATTTGGCAATTATTTTGATCACCTGACCTAATATACCCATCTGTTGCCTAATGTCAGAAATCATCAATAGTATTTCGTGAAATTATAAAAATGATAAAAATACAAACTGTTGTTGATTTGCACATACATTTTCAACTTTTCTCTGTTGCTGAGTGAATAATCTGTCATGTCTCTTACCCAACCCCATTGTGGGAGCACCTTCACCACACAAACTGCAGCTGGACAGGAAGTCAAACATCACCCTCTCCCCACGCAATGGGGCTTTGGCATTAATCACTGGGATCTGTGGAGGGAGAAACACAGTTGATATTTCAGGGAATGAAAATGTTGCAGAATTTGATGGTCAGAAATGGAAGGAAAACGCATTCTTTTGTTGTAAAAAGGAATGATTCACTGGCAAAGTGATTGTGGAAAATTCAGTCCGTTTAGAGAGCAGCACGTTGTCAGGGGTTGGGCAGCAGAGGAAAATTAACTTACAAAAGGTCTGTGAAAGTAACAGTAAAACACTGAACAACCCAAACACCCTGTTTCCCAAGACTTTAACTCCCCTTCCCGCTCCACCAAGGACATGCAGGGCCTGGGCCACCTCCACCGCCAAATCCCAGGCACCTGATGCCTGGAGGAAGAACACCTCATCTTCTGTGTTCGGATCCTCCAACCAGATGGGATCAATGTGGATTTCACCAGTTTCCTCATTTCCACTCCCCCCACCTTATCCCAGATCCAGCCTTCCAACTCGGCACCACCTTCTTGTCCATCTTCCTTCCCACCGATTGGCTGCTGCTTGACCTGCTGTGCTTTTCCAGCATCACACTCTGACACTGGAAACACCCTGACTCTGACACTCTGTAAAACCTGCCCTATCTCTCCCTGCCAGGCAAAGCTGTGCATGTGTCCCCCTGCAGCTTGCCCCTCAAAAAGTTGGCTGCCACACTCCTGCCCCATGAATCACTGCCCCCAATAAAGATGGCGGCGCTCACTCGCACCATTCACCATTTGAAGCATTTTCCCGTTTGACACAAACACGGTCCTGGGATTTTCAAATTTATGTTTTCCAGTGTGCACTAAGTTCTGTAAAACGTCTCAGCACGTTCCATTAAAATTTCCTTCTCTTCCTGGTCAATATGCCTTTCCTTAACCATGCCCTGCACCTTCACACATTCCCAATGCCTTGGTCACAACACACACTGTGCTGTCAGTGAAGCTGATCACGTGGTTGCTTATAGCCACGCCCCTCATTCACTCCGATTGGTTGGAGGACCGACAGGCACTGCCTGGTCTTCCAGTCCCATCCCCATCTTCTTATAAGAGGGAGAAGAGTGAGGGTTCATTCCTGTTTCTCCTGATGTCAGACATTAACAACAACTACCTGCATTTTTAGGAGCCTTTCACACTGACAATTCTCCTAAAGAGTTTCACGAATGCTGGAAACATTGATTAAAGAGAACAACTTTAAGATACATATTTAAGGAGGACAGAGGGGTTTAGGAAAGATATTCAAGAGGTTTTTTTAAAGATTAGATTACTTACAGTGTGGAAACAGGCCCTTTGGCCCAACAAGCCCACACCAACCCTCTAATGAGCAACCCACCCAGACCCAATCCCCTACATCTAACACTACGGGCAATTTAGCATGGCCAATTCACCTAATCTGCACACTTTTGGACTGTGGGAGGAAACCGGAGCACCCGGATGAAACCCACACTGACGCGGGGAGAATGTGCAAACTCCACACAGACAGTTGCCTGAAGTGGGAATTGAACGCTGGTCTCTGGCGCTGTGATGCAACACTATGCTACCCATCTGCAGCTCCAATCGTGGAGTGATGTATGTGGGGAACAGCTTACAACGGAGACAGTTAGTGGTTAACCACAGCTTAACAACCCCACGTCCTAGCCCCCTACCCCACACACTAGGCCTTGGTCTCACAGCCTGTCATTACACACTACCTATGGTTAGCCACTAATATTCTCCATTAACAGCTAGTCACCCTCCCCCAGCCAGATCGATTTCCACTCCTTTATCCAACCGTTCTTCTCGCTCTATCCCTACCTAACCTTTACTCCTTACATCCTCCCCTAAACCCTACCTTCTGCATATAAACCAACATTTGTTCTCACAGTAACATCAGCTGTGAGGAAGGGACACCGGATCTGAAACGTTAACTCTGATTTCTCATCACAGATGCTGCCAGACCTGCTGAGCTTCTCCAGACCCTCCTGGTTGTTGTTTCTGATTTACAGCATCTGCAGTTCTTTTGGTTTTAATTTACCGGGGGTTTGTAATTCAGGTCCAGCAGCGTCTGTCCCAGTCCCTGCTGTCTCTCCCACACCCACCCAGTGACACTGCACCTGCACAGCTCATGGACAGGTGTCGTCTTGCTGGCCACACCCCTCATTCACTCCCATTGGCTGCAGGACCGCACAGACCCTCCTCCCATTGGTCTGGAGCTGCCATCAATCAAGCCATCCCCCATTGTGAGGTGAGTGGTGGGCTCCTCGCTCTCTCTGCCTTGGGATGAGCTTCATCATTCACAGTGAATGGGGCAGTATCACAGAGCACAGGGGCTGGGGGCTATTCAGCCCATTGAGGCTGTACGTTCTCCCTCTGGAGATGCTGCAAATCCATCCCAACTCCCCTCACATTTACCCACAGCTTCCCAATCTTTCCGTAAAAAGTAAAATTGCAAATCTGTTTGAGAACACCTGCTGAATCTGTGTCCACCCTCTGTTCAGACTGTTCCAGATGCTCAGAATGTACTCAGTAAAATATAGGTCACATATTCACATTATTTTCCATTTAACTTAAAGTAGTTACTAATATTGTGACATTGTTAACAATTCCCCTCTCTCTGCAAATTAAAATATCCCAGAAACAAATTTGCACCTGGTCGAAATCACTGCTTAACCTTCTCAGATCCAAGAATTATCTGTGCTGAGATGTACAGCTCAGAAACAATGGACCAATTCGCCCATGCCAACTAGGAATCCTAAACTAACGGAGTCCCACTTGCCAGCTATTGGTCTGAATTCCTCAAAACCCTTCCTAATCACGTACCCAATCGGATGCCTTTTAAATGTTGTAATTGTATCAGTCTCCACTACTTCATCTGGCAGCTCATTCCATCCACGCCCCACACTCAGCTTGAAAACTGATCCCTTTTAAATCTTTGCTCTCTCAACTTAAACCCACGTGGTCTTGTTTTGGACTCACCTAACCTGGGGGAAAAAAAAGACCCCAGCTGTTCACCATATCCACGCCCCTCGTGATTTTATAAATCTCCCAAACATCACCTCTCAGTCTTTGATTCTCAAGGGAATTTAACCCCAGCCTATTTAGCCTCTCCGCGTAGCCCAAATCCTCCAACTGTAGCAAATCTTTGTAAATCTTGTCTGAACCATTTCAAGTTTCACAACATTCTTCTCAGAACAGGAAAATTCGAACTGAAAATGGAATTCCTGAAATGGCTTTATCATAGAACAAAGAACATAGAAAAATACAGTGCAATACAGGCCCTTTGGCCCTCGATGTTGCGCCGACCCAAGCCCACCTGACCTACACGAGCCCACTATCCTCCATTTGCCTATCCAATGCCCATAAAAAGGGAGAGTCCACCACTGCTACTGGCAGGGCATTCCATGAACTCCCGACTCGCTGAGTAAAGAATCCACCCCTAACATCTGTCCTATACCGACTTCCCCTTAATTTAAAGCTACGCCCCCTCGTAATAGCTGACTCCATACGTGGAAAAAGGTTCCCATTGTCAAATGTCCTATCCAGCCCCAATATGACGTCCCAGCTCCTGTATTCAATGCATTGACCAATAAATATAAGCATACCAAACACCACCTTCACTACCTGCCGACCTGCGACTCTACATTCAAGGAACAATGTACCTCTTTTTTGAGCAACACTCCCCAGGAACTTACCATTAAATACATTAAGTCCTGTCCTGATTTGCCTTACCAAAATGCAGCAGCTCACATTTGTCTAAATTGAACTCCATCTGCCATTCCTCACTCGAATGGCCCATCTGATCAAGATCCTGTTGTATTCTAAACTAACCTTCTTCACTGTCCACTGCACCTACAACTTTGTATTTTCTGTAAACCCACCTCATATATTCACATCCAAGTCATTTATTTAAGGACCCAATATCCATTCCTGCAGCACACCGCTTTTCAGAGACTTCCAGTCCACAAAGCAACCCTTCATCACCACCCACTGTCTCCTACCTTCAAGCCTGTTTTGTATCCAAATAGATAGTTCTCCCTGCATTCCATGTTATCTAACCTTGCTAACCAGTCTGCTCTGTGGAACCTTGTTCAATGCCCATATGTACAATGACCACAGTCTATCTTCATCAATCTTCCTCGCACTTCTTCAAAATAAAACTCAATCAGGTTAGAGTGACAATTTCCCACGCACAAAGCCATGCTGACTCTCTAATCATTCCTTGTCTTTCCAAATACATGTAAATCCTGTCGCTCAGAATCCCTTCCAACTACTTGCCTGCCACTGACTTCAGGCTCACTGTTCTCGTGTTCCTTGGCCTTTTGTTACCACCTTTTTATTAAAAAAATGGCACCCGTCTTCCAGCACCTCACCTGTCACGAACGATAATACCAATATGTCAGGGAGGGGCCCAGCAATCACTTCCCGAGCTTCCCACAAATTTCTGGAATACACCTGATCAGGTCCCAAGGCTTTATCCACCTTGATGCAATTTAAGACATCCTGAAACTCCTCCTCTGTAACAGACACGTTTCAAGTTCTCACTATTCATTTCTCCAAACTCTCTAGCTTCCACATCCTTCTCCAGTGAAAAAAAAGACATGGAATATTAGAGGTGAGAGGTAGGAACGAAGGACTTCTGGGAAGGTGAGTCTAACTCAGTAGCTGATAGCTCAGTCTGAGCTACTCTATCTCAGTCCTCAAGGACATAACTGTTCAAATGGGGTTTGCAGCAAGTGGTGAGGGAACCAGCAAGAGGGAAAAAGATACTACATCTTATTGTTATGAATCTACCAGCTGCAAATGCAACTGTCCATGACAGTATCGGTAAGAGCGACCATCCCACAGTCTTTTTGGAGACAAAGCCTCGCCATAAAGTTGAGAAAAAAAGTTGAGTGGTACTATCACCATGCTAAATGGGACAGATGTAGGAACTCAAACTGGATCTCTCTGAGGCACTGTGGGATAACAACAGCAACAGAACTGTACTCCAGCACAATCTGCAATCTCATAGGTTTGTAAATCCCGCTCTCACCCATCACAACGGACAGGAAAGGAGGGCATGCCATGAGCAGCACCAGGCATACCTAAAAATGAAGTGCCAACCTGGTGAAGCTACCAAGCAGGACTATCTGCATATCAAACAGCATCAGCAGCAAGCAATAGAGCTAAGTGATCCTACATCCAATGGAGTGGATCAGGGCTCTGCAGTTCTGCCACACCCAGTTGTGAATGGTAATAGACAATTAAACAACTAGTTGCCGGAAGCACCACAGATATCCCCACCCTTACTGATGGAGGGGTCTCACACATCCATGCAAAAGATAAGATGACAGTATTTGCAGCAATTTTCAGCCAGATGCAAAGTGGGATGATCCATCTCAGCCTTCTCCAGTGGTTCCTCATGTCACAGATGTGAGCTTTAAGCCAATTCAATTTGCTTTGAATAATATCAACAGAATGGTTAAGTAGTGTAAAGGCTTAAGGTCCTGCTAACATTCTGGCAATAATACTGATAGCTTGTGCTCCAGAACTTGCCACCCACCAAGCCACATACCGCTCCAGCACTGGAATCTACCATCAATGTGGAACATTGCCCAAATAAAAACACAGGGCAAATCCAATCTCGGCAATTTCCCTCCATCAGTCCAACTCGATCAGCAGTAAAGCGATGGAAGTAGTCCTTAGCAGGACAACCGAGCATCAGCTGCTCAGGAACAGCCAGCTGAGTGACACTCATTTTAGGCTCCACCACGGCCACTCAGCTCCCGATTGTGTTACTGCCCTGATTTACAACCTGACAACCAGCTGAATCGCAGAGGTGAGATGAGAGTGACAGCCCAGTCCCACTCCAACACCACTATTTCAGCTGATTCTACCCTTGTCTCAGCTCATATACTTTCATCCATCGTGTGTTATCTCCAGACTTCATTATCCAAACACACTCCTAGCCAGCCTCCCAAATTCAACCTCTCTGTAATCTCAAGAAAAACTGAAAACTGTGCTCACTTCTCCCCAAACATGTTGATCCATCTAAAGGCTCCTATTCATAAGCAACAACAATTTAGAAAACTCACTCTTCATATAATTCCTGGCTGTGATCATCCCTAGCTCCCTTCACCACACATCCTTTGAGACGTCAACAATCCATTTTCTTCGAGACTCCCAATGATTTGTTAATTCATTATTTCAATTGTTTGGCTGATTCTACAGTTGCTAAAGCACCATGGTCTGGAATTTGCAGACAAAACCTCACAGGTCTGCTTTCCACCTTTAAGACATCCCTCAAAACCTACTTTTTGGCAATGCTTTTAGTCACCTGAACAAATATCTCCATCACTGGCCTCATATCTAAAGTTCTCAATAATATTTTTGTGAAAGCATGATAATAAAACTACATACTGTTCTTGGTTTGGACTTTATCTTCAAATCATCACTGTAGCTGCAATGAATAATCTGTAATGTCTCTTACCCAACCACATTGTGGGAGCACCTTCACCACACAAACTGCAGCTGTACAATAAAGTCAAACATCACCCTCTCCCCAGGCAACAGGGCTTTGGCATTAATCACTGGGATCTGTGGAAGGGGATACACAGTTGATGTTTCAGGGAGTGCAAAATGAATTACAGGGAATGAAAATGGTTCAGAATTTGATAGTCAGAAATGGAAGAAAAATGCACTTGCTTATTGGAAAAAAGAATTCTTGACTCAAAAATATTCAAGATAAAAGTAATCTGATAATAGAGCAGCACATGGTCAGGGGCTGGGCCACAGTGAAAAACTCATTGACAAAGGGTCTATAAAAGTAATAATACAGTATTAAACAGATCAAAAATACCCCCATGGTTGGAGACTGTGGAAGCTAGATGTGAGATTTAGATTTGCTTTATTATGCAACAAGAAGCTATTAAGATGTGCATGGTACCCTAGACATTTAATATATAACCAAACTAAATATGTGGTATGTCTTGCTACTTTATTTTATATATACTGGCTGTTTTATTTTAAGGAAATGTTAACGTTTGGGCTAATTTACGTAAAGATTGATCTTCTAACGATCAGTATTGCAATGTAAGCAGTTAGTAAGAAAAACAAGCTAGCTAAGGGCAAGGGGTCAGCTTTGAAAAATAACGAAACCTTGAGCGAGACAATACTTCTGCTAATATGGTGCAAAAACAACCAGCTAAGAGTACAAGGTGCGAGACGGTTGCTAAATTCAAGGGCTGAAAATATCATTAGACAGGGAAGTGGGTTATGCAGCTGGAGTTCGAGACAATGAGGACATGATCATATGCTTTCTCTGCAAGAAATGAGATCATTGTAAAGCAATGACCCTCGTGACCTCTAGGGGCCATGGGGAGGCTCTAAATTGCTATATAAGAAAGATCGCTGTAATGCTTGGGTACGCTCTTCTTTTGGAGGGCGTCCAATTCTGCAGAATTTGTTAATAAAATCTTTGTTCTCTTGAATTTGTCCAGAGCGATTATTTAGAAGTGAATTTTCATTTCTAACAACTTGGGGGCTCGTCCGGCTCCACACTCCGGCTGCGGTGGGCTCGAGGAAGGACATCGGAGACGGTGCACCCTACCGAGTTCGGTAGTCCCCGATTCCTTACTCGCCGTCCTGCTTCGCGGCTTGAGCGAGTGGTATCCGGGAGGCTCAGGAGAACAAAGAGGGAGGAGACTGGCCAGTCATAAAGGGAAAGACGGGCAGGGGATCGAATAATTTTGGTGCACTGAAGCCAGGTAGGCACAGATTTCTTCTGTTGCGTTCGGACAGGTTTGGTCTCTGATTGATGCGCGAAACTCAAGGACACCTTGTCTTGTCAGGTGTTGTTTATGTACCGGAGTCTCTGCGCTCAATCGGTTACCAGGGTTTGGTCTCTGCTTGATACACAGGACTCAAGGACACCTTGTCTTGTCAGGTGTTGTTTACGTACCGGAGTCTCTGCGCTCAATCAGTTACCAGGGTTTGGTCTCTGACTGATGCGAAACTCAAGGAGACCTTGCCTTGTTTGGTGTTGTTTACGTACCGGAGACTCTGCGTTCAGTCAGTTACCAAGGGTTGATTACCTGTTGCCGCTACCCGGTCGATCATAAGGAAATCCGGTGAGTGTGGGATATTCTTGTTTCTCGCACGGGCGGTTTATTTGCTTGTATTTATCTTCGGCATGGGAAACGGGGGCACAAGAGTGCCTGAACCGTTGCCTGATGCAGAATACAAGGGGGTGCCGGATGATAGCCCGTTAGGACGAATGTTACGTAACTGGGGTCAAGGAAAAAGAAAGGGGAAGTCTAGACGAAAAATGGTTAAATTTTGCGAACAATGGTCACAACAACCTATTCAAGGGGGTTCTGTTTGGTGGCCCAAATTTGGATCCGATGAGGACTGGGTGCAACAAGCCCTAGTCTTATATGTAAATTCTAAACCGCATGTCACAGAGGAAGAGAAGGACTATGCCCTCTGTTGGTTACCTGTCATAAATTCCTGTAAGATGAATTTACAACAACGAGGGGCAGAGACTACGTCTCGTGATAAATGGGAGCCTTTAGATAATTTGCCCCCTCCCTATGTGCCACCTCCCGCCACGGCTCCGCTAACCGGTCTGGACGGCGATGCGGGTCAGTCGTTGGCGGTGGGTGCCACTAGGTCTTTGGGTACGGAGTCGGCGGACGATGACGACAGTGTCCCCAGTAAGACACCCTCCACACGGAGGCTTAAAAAACATATTAAGAAAACATCCAAACGGTCAAGACAACTTGTTTTTGAAGCCCATACAGAAGAGACCGCTTTGGCGGACCCTTCGGTTGGACACCCTTCTAACCCTGTAAATAAATTCAACACGGCTGTTTCTAACCCGTTACGGGAGGTTCCTATGGGCGGACCTAATGGAGGGACGGGGTACGTTGACGTGCCCCTATCAAGTATTGAAGTCCGTAATTTTAAGGACAGGATGAAGCGGTTACTTGAAGACCCACTTGGGGTCGCTGAACAATTAGACCAGTTTCTGGGCCCGAACATTTACACTTGGGAGGAGTTTAACTCAATAATGGGAATTTTATTTTCTAGCCAGGAACGCCAAATGATCAGGCAGGCGGCCTTTTTGGCCTTTCAGGCTGAGGTCGTCCACCCAGGTAATGAAAGTATTGACCAAAAGTTTCCTCTTTCCTGCCCAGACTGGGACAAACAAACAGTAGAAGGTCGGTTTAAATTAAATGATATGAGAAAATATTGGATAAAAGGAATTCGACAGTCAGTCCCGAAGGGAAATAATTTTTCCAAAGCTTTTGGAAATCACCAAAATCCGGAGGAAACTCCTTCGGAGTTTCTAGATAGACTGAGGAAGTGTATCCAGCAGTATGCTGGCGTAGACCCCGATTCAGTTGTGGGCCAACAGTTGTTGCGTACGGAATTTATCTCTAAGGCCTGGCCAGATATTAGGAAGCAACTGGAAAAACTAGAAGATTGGGACAGTAAATCCTTAAGTGACTTGCTACGAGAGGCTCAAAAGGTTTTTGTCCGCAGGGATGATGAAAAACAGAAAAAGTCTGCTAAGACTATGTTACAGACTATTCAGGGATTGCATGCGAACTTTAAGGATAAAAATGATCATCTGTCTAAACCCCACCCCAACCGTTCATGGAATGGTAGGCGAGATAGAGAGCCCCAGCAGATGCCCAGGGGGGACACGAGATACCGTCCTCAGTCCAGAGACCACGCCCCCTCTCGCAAATGTTATTATTGCGATGCGGCTGGTCATTACAAACGCGAGTGTCCTTTTTATCAGCGGGATGTGCGTTCCTTCGCCCTCTTAGAAGAAGACTAGGGGGGTCGGGGGTTCCTACCCTTGGGGCATAAGGGTTATAGACAGGAACCCCTGGTAAATGTGAAAATCGGGCCCCAAGGGACAGAAATCACCTTTATGGTAGACTCTGGGGCTGAACGTTCTAGTTTTATGGAAATGCCCCTGGGTGTACGGATTGGAAACTCGACACTTAACGTTTCCGGAGTGGGGGGGACCGTCATGCAAGCCCCCATAGTCCCGAACATTCTGGTGGAGTATGAAGACACCAGTATAATGCATGATTTCCTTCTACTGCCTTCGGCAGGGTTCAATTTGCTTGGGAGGGACTTGCAGACAAAATTAGGAATGGGAGTAATCCCAGTGAACGGGGAAATGGTTGTAAAACTCTTCGTCCTCACTCCCGAGGATGACAAGGAGATAGACCCCGCTGTCTGGTACAAGGAAGGAAATAGGGGTGGTCTAAACATCCCGCCTCTAAAAGTTTCCCTCTTGCCCAACAAAGGGCCCGTCCGACGGAAACAATATCCCATTTCCAAGGAAGGTAGAGAAGGATTGCAACCTGTAGTGACGCGACTGATCTCAGATGGCATTCTGGAAGAATGCATGTCTCCTTTTAATACACCAATACTACCAGTTAGAAAACCAGATGGGACCTATAGATTAGTCCAAGACTTGCGGGGATTGAACGAAGTGGTTCAGACTAGATATCCTGTAGTTCCCAACCCTTATACACTGATGAGTAGAATCCCGCCAGATCATGATTGGTTTAGCGTTATTGATCTGAAAGATGCATTTTGGAGTTGTCCTCTTGATGCACAGAGTAGGGACCTCTTTGCTTTCGAATGGGAGGACCCTTATTCAGGCAGAAAACGACAATACCGGTGGACCGTTTTACCGCAAGGCTTTACAGAGTCCCCAAATTTATTTGGTCAAATTCTTGAACAAGTCTTGGAAAATTATCATTGTCATTCAGGAAGCAGTCTGCTCCAGTATGTGGGTGATCTATTACTATCCAGCCCTAGTAAAGACACTCTAAGACATGACACGATCGCTCTACTAAACTTTCTGGGTAAACAAGGCTGACGGGTCTCGAAGTCTAAATTGCAATTTGCAGAACAAGAAGTCCGTTACTTAGGACACCAAGTCAGCAAAGGCAGCCGACGAATAACTCCTGAAAGAATATCTGGGATAGTGAGTATGCCCCTACCAAAAACAAAGAGACAGATAAGACAATTCCTTGGTCTGGTAGGGTATTGCAGGATTTGGATTGAGGATTATACCACTCTTACAAAATTTCTGCTTGCTAAACTAAGTCAGGATAGCCAGTCTATTCAATGGACAGCCAGTGAGAAACAACAATTTCAACTTCTTAAGGACAAATTGATCCGGGCTCCGGTTTTAGCCCTGCCAAATTTAAATGAGCCTTTCCAGCTCTTTGTTACCAGTGCTGCCGGTACTGCACAAGGGGTTCTAACACAAATTCGAGGGGGGGTTAAGCAACCGATTGCCTTCCTTTCTAAATTACTGGACCCTGTTTCGTCAGGCTGGCCGACATGCGTACAGGCCATTGCCGCGACTGCAATGTTAGTGGAGGAAGCCCGTAAGCTGACCTTTGGTGGTAAGATGACTGTTCACTCCCCCCACTCAGTCAGTACAATCCTAGCGCAAAAAGCGAATAAGTGGCTTACTGATACCCGCATCCTGAAATATGAAACAATCTTGATGAGCGAGGAAGACCTCAAGTTTGTCAGAGATAAAAGTAGTAACCCCGCCCACTTTCTCTACGGGAGTCCGTCGTCCAACCCGCTTGAACATGATTGTGTGGAATTAGTGGATCTCCAAACTAAAGTTAGGGAGGATTTACAGGAAACTCCACTAGATTTGGGAAAGAACCTGTACATTGATGGTTCGTCCCGATACCTAGACGGCACCCGATACAGCGGCTACGCTGTGGTAGATGGGGATTTAGAACAGGTTATTGAATCTGGCCGTCTCCCAGGGAGGTGGTCTGCGCAGTCCTGTGAACTGTATGCTCTACTTAGGGGCTTGACCCTACTTGAGAAGCAGATCGGAACTATTTATACTGACTCCAAGTACGCCTATGGGGTTGTACACACTTTTGGAAAAATTTGGAAAGAACGGGAACTGATAACTTCTTGGGGTAAGGAGCTGGCTCATGAACAAATGATCAGCTTAGTTCTAGATGTTTTGCTCCTTCCGGCCGAGATTGCAATAGTTCATGTCCCAGGCCATCAAAAGGGGTCAACCCAGTCTGCCCTAGGCAATAGGCTAGCTGATGAGGAAGCACGCAGAGCTGCCACAGAGGAACCGATTAGGCTACTAACATTGATCCCTTTGCGGGAGGGTCTTGTCATACACCCTGCCTTTACACAGGCTGAGATTGATAAGATGGAACAGTTAGGGGCACGACAGGAGGCTGACGGGCGTTGGCTCCTGCCAGACGGCAGGCAGGTCCTAAACAAACAAGTGACCCGTGGGGTCCTCCATCAGTTACATCATCAAACCCATTGGGGTGCGCAGGCCATGTGTGACACAGTCCTTCGCGACTATGTCTGCCAAGGAATACATACCTTAGCACAGCAGGAAGTTACGGGTTGTCCCACGTGTCAAAAGATCAATAAGAAAGTTATGCGCTCCCCTCCCACGGGAGGCCAGCCACCTGCACTACGTCCCTTCCAAAGAATACAGATAGACTTCACAGACCTACCTCAAGTGCAGCGCTTCAAATACCTGCTGGTCGTAGTAGACCATTTCACCCATTGGGTGGAGGCGTTCCCTACCTTAAAAGCTGATGCACCAACTGTTGCTAAACTGCTTTTGGAGAACATTATTCCTCGTTATGGGATGATGGAATCCATTGACTCAAACTGTGGCACCCATTTCTCCTCAAAATTACATCGACTCATCTGTTCTGCTTTACAAATACAGTGGAAATTCCATTCCCCGTGGCATCCCCAAAGTTCTGGGCGTGTAGAACGCATGGACAGTACTCTTAAGACCCAGCTCACTAAATTGATGATGGAAACTAATCTACCCTGGACAAAGTGCCTACCGATTGCACTACTGAGAGTTCGCACTAGGGTGAGGCGGGGGATGGGGAAATGAGGAAACTGTTGAAGTCCACATTGATGCCCTGGGGTTGAAGTGTTCCGAGGCGGAAGATGAGGCGTTCTTCCTCCAGGCGTCTGGTGGTGAGGGAGCGGCGGTGAAGGAGGCCCAGGACCTCCATGTCCTCAGCAGAGTGGGAGGGGGAGTTGAAATGTTGGACCACGGGGCGGTGTGGTTGCTTCGCGGGGGTGTCCCGGAGATGTTCCCTGAAGCGCTCTGCTAGGAGGCGCCCCCAGTCTCCCCAGTGTAGAGGAGACCACATCGGGAGCAACGGATACAATAAATGAAATTAATGGATGTGCAGGTAAAATTTTGATGTATGTGGAAGGCTCCTTTAGGGCCTTGGTTAGAGATGAGGGAGGAGGTGTGGGCACAGGTTTTACAGTTCCTGTTGTGGCAGGGGAAAGTGCCAGGATGGGAGGGTGGGTTGTAGGGGGCGTTGACCTGACCAGGTAGTCAAGGAGGGAACGGTCTTTGCAGAAGGTGGGAAGGGGTGGGGAGGGAAATATATCCCTGGTGGTGGGGTCTTTTTGGAGGTGGATGATTTGGTTTATGCGAAGGTTTATAGGGTGGAAGGTGAGCCCCAGGGGCGTTCTGTCCTTGTTATGGCTGGAGGGGTGGGGTGTGGTGGGCGGAATGTAGAATGTGGATGAGATGTGTTGGAGGGCATTTTTAGCACGGGGGAAGGGAAATTGCGGTCTCGAAAGAAGGAGGCCATCTGGTTTGTTATCTGATGGAACTGGTCGTCCTGGGAGCAGATACGTCGGAGGCGGAGGAATTGGAAAACGGGATGGCATTTTTGCAAGAGGTAGGGTGGGTAGAGAGTTTACTGAGGGTAAGAATTCCCTTTGTGTGAGCTCTGCAGTAGATTTCCTTCATTCATGGAGGGAATTGCCTTCCTACTCATGATTGTATAGCTGTGATTGATGAATCAATGCTATCTGAATTAGTGTAAAAACACCCCATTTTCACAACATCTAAAATCTTTAGCACATTCTATCATGCTCATCTTTGGAGACAAAAAAAAACATGAAATGGAGCCTCAAGGAATCGGAGCAGGTGTAGGCAATTCATCCCTTTCAGCTTGATCCCCCATTCTGTCAGATCATGGCTAGGCCAACCCAGGCCTCAACACCTCTTTTATGCTTGATCCACATAGCCCTCAACTGCTCAATATTTCAAAAATCTATCTCCCCTCTTTTAAAATAATTTGAGATAGAATCATAGATTCCCTACTGTGTGGAAACAGGTCCTTCAGCCCAACAAGCCAGAAAACCCTCCGGAGAGTAATCCAACCATTCCCTTCTCACATTTAACTTTCACAAAAGTTTGGGTGAGAAAATTCTAGCCGTTCACTGAGAGAAAATAACTTGACTTTTTTCTAAAATGAATGTTCCCCTCTGTAATGACCCCTGGTTTGAGACTTCACTGGTGCTGGAAGATCTAGTCAACATCCACCCTGTCAAGCTCCTCAGGATCTTGTTTCCATAAGATCACCCCTGCTTATCTATTCTTGATAGGTCAACCCTTTCATGCTCGAAGCAGCAAAGTGAGTCTTTTTTGAATGGTCTCCAATGTTGGTTTATCCTTTATTAAATATGGGAGCTAATATTGTATACAGCACTGCAATTGAGGACTCAGCAACAGCCAGTGTGGTTAACCAATCCTCAATCCATGTTAATACGTTACCCCGATACCATGAGCCCCTCAATTGTGCAATTAACTTTTATGTAGCACCTTATCATTTGCATTTTTAAATTACAAATACAGAACATCATTGGATTGCCCTGCTAGTTATCTCCTCAATGAACTGTCGCAAATTTGTCAAATATAGTTTCTGTTTCACAAAACCCAGACTACCATGTTTAATGATAAGCTTTTTTAAATGTCCTGCTATTTCTTACTTTAATATTCGACTCTGTAGATTCTTTCAGTAGATTTGCTAAGTATGATTCCCCTCTCTTAAATCCATGCGGACTCTGTCCAATCCTGTCACTGTTCAGTAAGAAACTTGACTGTACTCCAATATAGTTGTAAATGTATTTGTAGTTATTTTTAAAAATTGATTACTTGTAAATGCTGGACCCATACAACATCAATGAATTAGCGACTCTGAATTTGGGTTATTGTGTTTTTTACTGTTAATTCCTTTTCGTACTGTGTTATGCAGACAGTACCAAATGATCACTCTTAATTGTGAGTAACTTTGAAAATAATATGTTTTAAAAATGACATCCCAAAATGCTGCCTCATTATTGTGCAAGGAGGATTTTATTCAATAGTTTGCAGATAAAATTGAACAGCTTTTTGCTGCAATTTGGCCAGACTGCAGGTTACACCAAAGTATCAGTGCCTCACCTTTAGAGTGTTCCCAGATATCGTGCAGCTGCAGTATTTTGTTTTGCACTCCGCTATATGTTGTTCTCACTTGTTTCTTTGTGAAAGATTACAAAATTAACTTGGATGAATGAAGTTATGATTTCTTTCACCAATGTTGGGAGAAAAAAAGTCAGTATTTCAAGTGCTGATAAAGTAAAATAAACTGATAATCAGCAGAAAGGGTTTAAGATTGATAGATTCTTGTTGCCTCGAGGAATTAAGGGCTACAGGGAGAATGCGGGTAAGTGGAGTTGAAATGCCCATCAGCCATGATTGAATGGCGGAGTGGACTCGATGGGCCGAATGGCCTTACTTCCACTCCTACGTCTTATGGTCTTATGGTCTCAGATGGATATGGAACAAATGCTGGCAATGGGACTAGATTAATTTAGGATATCTGGTCAGCATGGGCCAGTTGGACTGAAGGGTCTGATTTATGTATTGTACAACTGTGACTTCATTCTCTCAATTATTCAAGAAGTTGAATACTTCGAGGAGGAAAAGGAGAATTTATGCATAGAATGCACTTGAAATGATGATTGAGGTATATCAAACTCACATTGTTTCATCACCTTTTCCTCTGGGTTCTTCAATGAACAAACTTGTTTTGTTCTCTGAATAACTATGTATCATGTGATTTGTTTCACACAAAATACTTCATTAGGATGGAGTCAACTATTAAGAAGTGTTCATGTTTAAAATTTAGGCAGCTTGATTGTGAATCTCCTCTTGGCCTGAACACCACTTTCCTGCCAGCCCTCCTTAACTCTTCAACCTATTACTGATTAAAAGTCTGTGTGTCTCTTATTTAAATTTACTTAATGTCCCAGAATCCACAGTGTTCTGAGATAGGGAATTCCCCAGGTTCACCATCCTCTGAGAGAAGTAATTCCTCCAACTTTCCCTTCATTGTAAACTTAGGACGACTCATTGTAGATTGAATCATCTTCTCTGTCTCTACTTGGTCAATCCCTTGACCATTTTATAGACCCTCAAGGATACCACCTCTCATTCTTAGGCTGCAGTGAATATGAATGTAAATAGTGGTTGTCGTTCAGCTTGTGGCATTTTGATAACTGTGGCAGAGGATGTTTGTTCAAAACGGAGCTCGACAGTTAGTGCTTTTCAGATAAGAAATAGTTGACGAGATTAAGTACGTTAATATGTTGGCATTTTGTTTTTAGGAAGACTTACTGTTGGGAAGATTTGGTTAAGGGAATATTGCAGTCAAAGCTGTGGAAGGTTAACCTCCACCCATGTGTGAGGTAGTAGACTGTGGTCACAAGAATAAAGAGACCACTTCCTCTTTGGAAATATGTCCTTAAATAGGGCAGAGGGATCTGGAGGTAGCAGTGAGTCACTGGCAGCAAATGGCACCAGTTTGTGAGGTTACACAGAAAAGTGTATCATGGGTTTATTTCTGGGACGACAGAATGGAAATGTGTTTGATATGTGTAGAACCATGGACAGATCACCCTTGGAGCACTGCAAACAGTTCCGATCTTCATATTGTAATATGGATGTAGAGGCAGTAGGGAAGATAAAGAATAGTTACTGGAATTATATTCAAACTGAATTTGAATTCATCAAGTAAGATTGGACAGTCTTGTCTCATTGTAAAAGAGTGACATGGTCCAGTTACGTTTGATCGGGTAGACATGGAAAAGATGTTTCTGCTTGCGAATGCCAGAACCCACTGGATCTGTGGATATAATTGTAATCACTATTAAATCTCACGTGGAATTTGCAGAGGGCGACAAAGTCTTTACCAAAAAGGGGTTTGAATGTAGAACTTACTTCATCAGGAATAATTGAAGCAAATAACAGATGAATTCAAGGAGGAGCTTGGAATACCAGAAATCAAAGAAAACTATGTTGATGGGTTTAGGTTGAGAAGGAAGCCTGTGTAAATCACAGATAATGAGAACCTGTTTTTGTGTCCTGAAACTATGCATCTGTGTTGGTCTGTGACATTTCTCTAGGAGCAGCAGCGGCAGCAGTAAACAAGACAGCTCACCCTTACCATTCTTGGAGAAAAGCAGAACCTCTGGCCACACAAAAGGGAAATAGCTCTGCTGAGGAGGTGGTTCAAACAGTGGCCAACGACTCAATCTGCAGAGACAGTGTGCCTTCATTACCTGGTGAGAAAGGTGAATTCTTTAACCAGAAATGATGTTTTGCTCTTCCAATGATCTCATGACTTAAGCAGGGAAATGTGTCTCTTCAGTTAGATGATTTGAATCAATCAAATCTTTTGCTACGTTAGCACTCCTTCCCTACCCAAAGGATATGGGGGTCAAATAGGCACATGTCTTGCACTGCTGTAATTCAAGATTCCTTTATTCAGTCATGAGCTTAACCTATTCAATCCAAGTTCCTTGTGTTTCCCCTGGATCTGTGGTTGTGCACAAGGAAACTTAAACAATGTGTGATTCAATATCAAAGTTGTGTTGAATCAATAATTGTAACCCCACTCTGCTCCTTGAGCAGATAGTTAATCCAAGGATTCGAGCTCAGCTCTTAACTTCAAGTTCAACTTCTAAACCTTTCAGTTAGCAATGGAAAATAACAAAGAACAATGTCAATCATTTATTGTCTCTCCAGCCTCTGCTTCTGTTGCCACTGAATACTCCCATAAGTTTGACGAGCCAATGACTAAAGATGAGATTGAAGAGAAATCCTTCCGTTCCCTTCTGCCATCAGAGAGCCAACCCCACTTTCATATGGGGAAGGAACGCAGCCAGCAGGATGGTTCAGATGGGGACGTAGTGCGGGACCAGTCGGCTTCTCTTATGGATTAGGGTGAGTGGTGTTACCAATTAGTGGGATCCCAGTGCTTGGAATAGTTGCTCCTCTCCATGTTCGAGGTACCTTGCCATGAGATTCAGATGGAGAGGACGAGGACCATATGGTGTAACAAGTGTGAGCCAACAGTTGGGCAGGGCCTGTGTTTCTGATTTTAAAAAAAGCGAGTACCACTAGGTCACAATGTGCCCAGAGCTTATAAATCATGAAGGGGAATAAATACTTGACATTGTTAATCTTTGTGCTCGAGTTCCCATATAGTGAAGACAAAGATTAATATTTACTGGATTCCTTGCTCCCCCAATCAGATAAACACAAGGCAGGTTTGACTGTGAAAAATGTCACTGAATTTATACCTTTCTACTGTTCATTGAAGGTAATAAGATGCAAAAGATATTTTTGCAGAGGAATTTGATTTGAACAAGAGACATTTGTGCAGATAGTAAGAGGTATTCTAATTGGAAGGATCTGGTTGATGATATCCTGCACGGATCGATGTTGGAGATCTTATTATTCACTATTCATAATAAAAGGAAAGCCACATTCAAAATTTGGGGCCACTCTGCAGATGACAGCGATTCCAAGTGTAGGGAGATGGAAGCACAGCATTAGATAGCAATCTTGATAGATTCAGGAAATGAAAAAACAACGACAGATGAGTTTATGTCGGCAAGTGAGAGGTTGGATCAAAATAGAATATTTCTTGATTGTGAAAATAGAGAGAGTGGACTCCAAAGAAACTTGGTGGGATTGATCTAGCTGTATAGTTCACGAAAATGTCTCAAACAGGTTCGGAAAAGTGACTAATGGGCCGGTGGAATGTTGACATTGATCTCGACAGAAGATGAGATACCAAAGGATTAGAAGTCGTGCTTCAGCAAATCCGAACCTAGTTAGACCAAGCTGTCAGGGCTGGGCACCATGGCTGAAGGAGAGTATCCCTCTGAGGGGAAGTGCAGTGTAGATTTGCTGAAGTGATACTTGGATTCCAAGGCTTAACTTAAGAAGAAAGATTAAACAGAGAAAGTGTTCGAGTCAGAACATTGAGGTGTGATAACGGGGAACACTTTTATACACAGAAATGGATAAAGTTTGATAAAGTTCCACAAACAGCGATTGATTGGAAATTATTTGCAAATTTTAAATCTGAGGTTGGTAGATTTGGAATGAAAATGCTGAAGGATTATGGGACAAAGACAGGGATTTGTCATGATGATGAAGATGACCATGATGTGGGTGAATGGTGGAATAGGCTCAAGAAGCTAAATAGTCTCCTCGTGTTCTGATGTTGATGTAACCGTGGCTCCCTTATTCTCTGCAAGTGCAACTCCTGTTGTGTTTTTGGTTATGTGTCAGAACCTGGCAGCAAATTAGTGATTGGAGTCCAGAGCAGAACGTTATCAGGATGAGGGACTTCGCCGGTCTTAATGTGTTTCACAGATGATGAAATGACACAGCCAGCACTCTCCTTCCGTCTCTCCACTACTCTCTCCCCTTCTCTCCTCCCCTCCCGCCCACTCCCCGACCCTCTATCGACCCCCGGCACACCCCTCTTAACTCCCCGCCCCTCTCCCCGCCCCCTTGAACCCCCCCACTCGCTCCCTTCGCCCCCACTCGCTCACCTCGTCCCCCCTCGCCCTCCCTCACTACACTATCACCCCCCGCCCCCCTCAAATCCGCTCGCCCTCCCTATCGCCACCCTCGCACACCCTCTCTCGCCCCCACTCACCCCCCACTCGCCCCCCCACTCGCCCCCCACTCGCCCTCCAATTGCTCCCCTCGCCCCCCTCGAACCCCCGCTCCCCCTCGACCCCCCTCGCCCCCCACTGGCTCCCCTCGTACCCACTCACCCTCCAATCGCATCCCTCGCCCACACTCGCCCCCCGCCCCCATTTTCCTCACCACCGCTCGACCCCACTCGCCCCCCCCCGCCTCCTCGCCCTAACCCCCTATCCCCCTCACCCCCACCCCCCCGCGCCACCCTTTCGCACCCTGATTCGTTCCCTTCGTACCCATTCTCCCCCTCCCTCTACCCCCTCCCTCTATCCCTTACCCCCCTCGCTCTACCCCCCTCTACTCCCCCCTCTACACCCCCTACCTGCCCTCCCTCTACCCCCTCCCTCCCCCCTCCTTCTTCACCCTTCCTCTCCCCCTCTCCCTCTACCTCTTCCCTCTGCGCCTCCCATCCCCTTCATCTACCCCCTCCCTGTAACCTCCTCCCTCTACACCCTCTACCTGCCCTCCCTCTATCCCCCTCCCTCTATCCCCCCCCTCTATCCCCCTCCCTCTATCCCCCTCCCTCTACCCCCTCCCTCTACCCCCCTCCCTCTATCCCCCTCCCTCTATCCCCCTCCCTCTATCCCCTCCCTCTACACCCGCTACCTGCCCTCCCTCTCCCCCTCTACCCCCCCTCCCTCTACCCCCCTCCCTCTACCCCCTCCCCTCCCCCCTCTATTCACCCTCCCCATCTCTCTCTCTCTTTCTTTCTTGCCACTCCCTCGCACCCACTCTGCCACTCTCCCTCTTTCTCCCTCCCTTACTCCCTCACTCTCTCGTTCCCACGCTCCCACGTTTCCATGCTCCCACTCTGCCAATCTCATTCTTTCCTTTCTCTCTGTCGCTCTCTCTCGTATCTGCCCTCTCTCTCTCTTGCTCTTTCTTGCAGGTCTCTCTCGCGCTCTCTCTCTCTTGCTCGTGCTCTCTCTCTATCAGCCCTCTTTCACTCCCTCACACCACTCTGTCTCTCATCCCTCTGTCTCTCACTCGCCCCCTCTTTCTCTCACCCTCTCGCTCTCCCCATCTCTCTCCCTCTCTCGCTCTCCTTTTCCCCTCTCTCTCACACCACCTTTCACTCCTCTCTCTCCCCCATCACTGTCGCCCTCTCTTGCCTTTCTCTCTTTTGCGCGCGGCCCTCTGTCTCTTTTACACACTTTCGCCTCTCTGTCTTTTATATATATCTCTCTTTGTTCCCCCGTCACCATCGCACACGTCTCTCGCTCTCTCTCTCTATCCTTCTCTATCACCTCTCCCTCTCACTCCTCTGACTCTTTCTCGCTCTCTCTGTTGCTCCTCTCTAACCCCTCCCTTGCTTTTTCTCAATCACTCTCTCCCTCACGCTCTCTCCCACACCCTCGCTCTCACTCTCTCTCCCGTATATTCCCATCTTTACCGCAACTCTCTCCTTCTTTCTCTCGTTCCCTTTCGCTCGTTCTCTCTCTCTCATTCTCGATCACTCTCTCCCTCTCTCGATCACGCCCCACCCTCTCTCTCTCTCTCTCTCCGTCTCGCTCCTCTCTCTCCCCCCACTCTATCCCTCTCTCTCCCGCCCCTCTCTCTCTCTTGCCCCTCTCTTTCTTTGGCACCTCTCTCTCTCTCTCTCTCTCACCACATCGCTCCCTCATTCGCTCTAACCTCATCGCTCTCGCATCCTCTCTTCCCCTCTCACCCCTCTGTCTCTGCCTCTCTGGGCCTTCCCTCTGTCTCTCGCCTCCACTATTACTCGTTCGCCTCTCTCTCCTTACTCTACCTCTCGCTCGTCCCATGTCTCCATCTCGCTATCCCTTCACTCTTGCTTCCTCTCTCTCTCTCTCTCGCGCCTCTCTCTCACATTCTCACTCTCCCCCACTTTCTCTGCAGCCCTCTCTCTCTCTCTCTATCCTGACTCCTCCTCACTCTCTCTGCCAATCCTCTCACTCTCGACTCTCTCTCTCTCTCTCGCGCTCACTTTCTCTCTCTCTTGCCCCCTCTCTCCATCTCTCTGGCACCTCTCTGTCTCTAAGCCTCGTTCTCTCGCTGTCTCTCTCACGCGCTCGGTCTCTCTCTTGCTCTCCCCCTTTGTCCAACTTTCTGTGTCTCTTGCTCTTGGTCTGGCTCTCTATCGCACTCGACCTCCTCTCTCTCACCCCCTCTCCTCCCTCGATCTCTCGCCCCCTCCCTCTCGCTCTCTCGCC
>NW_026868365.1:0-52633 GCF_020745735.1 Hemiscyllium ocellatum
TCCCTGTTCACCTTCCCCCTCCTTCCCCCACTTCCGCCTCTCCTCCCCACTCTCTCCTCCCCTTCACCTCCCACTGTCCTCCCCTCCTCCTCATCTTCACCTCTTTCCTCCCCAATCCTCATGTCCCTCTCTCGTCTACCTCCCACCACCTATCTCCTACTCCACCCCAAACTCCCCTCGCCTCACACCCCAAACGCCCCCTACGTCCTCACTTCCTCCTCTCTCCTAACCCCTCTCCTTCCCTTCTTCCCCATCACTCATCCCCCCACTTCATTCGCTGTCTCCTCCCGTCCTCCACCTTCCACGTTCTCCCCACCTCTACTCCTCTCCTTCATTCCTCTCCTTCTCTCCTACAACCCCCTTCCCATACACCCTCCACCACTCTACTCCCCCTTACGCCATCCACTCCTTGCTCCTCACCCCCTGTCCCCTGTTCCCTCTCCTCCCATCTCTCCTCCTGCTCTCGCCCACCGTTCCCAGCTCTCTCCTACCCCCTCTCTCCTACAGCCCTCTCTCCACCCCTTCTTTCCTCTGCCATGCCTCTTTCCCCAATCCAATTATCCCCGCACCTCCCCTTCCTCCACCCTCTCTTCTCCCCCTCCCTCCTCACCTCTCCCTCCCGTCCCCTCCCCACTCTCCCTTCCCATCTCTCACATTGAAAGATGAGGCACACAAAGTGGTCAAAAACAGCATGAAACTGGAAGATTGGGAAAGCGTTAAAGATCAGAAGAAAGTCACAATAAGAGTGAGAAAGAACCGTAGGAAAGAACAGAGAGAAAAGATGTACCACATAATTTAAAGACAGATAGCAGAAGTTTCTATGAAAACTTTAAATGAAAAAGAGTGGCTAAGGTAAATGTTGGTCCTTCAGGGGATGAGGAGGGACATTTAGTTATGGGGTGTGATGAAATGGTGGAGGCACTGAACAGGTATTTTGTATCGGTCTTCACAGTGGAGGGCGCTAATAACATGCCAGAGATTGACAAAGAGATGGAGTTGGTGAGGACCTGGAAACAAATATTATTACGGAACGCTAGTGTTGGGCAAGCCCATGGAGCTAATGATAGACAAGTCTTCTGTCCTGGTGGAATGCATCCCAGCGTGCTAAAAGAGACAGCGGGGGATAGAACAGTTGCACCGTCAGTAATTTTCCCAATTTGCTGGACTCTGGTGCAGTTCCAGCAGATTGGAAAACATTGGCGCCGCTGTTTAAAAAGGAGGTAGACAAAAGATTGGGTAGTATAGATCAGTTAGTGCAACATCTGCCGTGGGGAAAATGCTTGAGTCTCTTATCAAGAAAGAAAGAGCAAGGCACTGCTGGATCCCCAAGTGAATACCTTCCCACACATGGAACAGCTGAACGACTTCTCCCCCATGTGAATAGGGTGATGTTAAATAAAGACCATTGAATTTAAGACATTTACAGATCTTAAAGTTTTTTTTCTCCCACAGTCAGGGAAAGCTCTCTTGTCAGTGTAAAGCCACTGGTGTGACATGAAGCTGGATGACGAAATAAATCTCTTCGCACAGAATGTCTGTGTCAATGAGTCTCCAGTAGGTCTGTGAATTTTCAATCCTTCTCACAATCCAGATATTTCCATGGTGCTGATCTCCTCGCATATCTCCAAGTTGGATGATCTGGTGAATCCTTTCCCATAAACACAACATATTTATGGCTTCTCTGTCTGTGAATGTTTTTTAGATTGTGAACTGGATAATGTTAAATAATTTCTGCAGTCAGTTCACTGGAACACTCATACACTTATGTGTGTGTGTGCGTGTGTGTGTGTGTGTAGTTGTGTGTTGTGTGTGTTGTGTGTGTGTGTGTGTTTGTGTGTGTGTGTGTGGTGTGTGTGTGTGTGTGTGTGTGTGTGTGTCTTTGTTGGGGGCTTGACCACACACAATGTTGTTTGAAACCTTTGCTCACTGACAAACAAGATAATCATGTTCCCTTTATGGCCAAATGAATATCGTGACTCTGTTGGATCTTTATATCATGTTTGATTTGTCTCACTTCTGGCGAGAGGTGCAAGTGGAGTTCAATGCACCTAAATGTGAGGTGATGCGCTTTGGGAAGAATAACAGGAAGGCAGAATACTGGGTCAATGAAAGATTTTGGTAGTGTGGATGTGCAGAGGGATCTTGGAGTCCATGTCCATAGATCCTTGAAGTTGCCCATCCAGGTGGATAGTGATTTTAAGGCGGCATACAGCGTGTTAGGTTTCATTGGGAGAGGGATTGAGTTCTGGAACCACAATATCATACTGCAACCATACACAATGATGGTGCGGCCACAGTTGGAATATTGTTTACAGCTGTGGTCGCCCCGTTACAAATACGATGTGGAAGCATTGGAAAAGGTGCAGAGGAGATTTATCAGGATGGTGCCTGGTCTGGAGGGAAGGTCTTATGAGAAAAGCTGAGAGACTTGGGTCTTTTCTCATTGGAAAGAAGGCGGCTAAGGGAGGATTTGATAGAGACATACAAGATAGTCAGAGGATTAGATAGGGTAGACAGGGAAAGCCTTTTTCCTAGGATGAGGACGACAGCTTGTACGAGAGAGAACAACTATAAATTGAGGGTGATAGATTTAAGACAGATGTCAGAGGCAAATTCTTTACAGAGAGAGTGGTAAGTGTGTGGAATGCCCTACCAGCTCAGGTGGTCAACTCAGCTCCATTAGGGAGTTTTAATTAATCCTTAGATAAGCTCACAGATGATTTTGGGATAGTGTAGGGGGACGAGTTGAGAAAATTCCACAGGTCGATGCAACTTTGAGGGCTGAAGGGCCTGTTCTGCGCTTTATTGTTCTATGTTCTATAATCTGAATCTTTTTCCACGGTAGAAATGACAAATTCTAGAGGACATAGATTTCAGGGGACAGGGGAAATTTAAAGAAAATAAAAACCGAAAGAACGGAAGATGCGGTTGATCAGAAAAAAAACAAAAGTTTCTGGAAATGTTCGACAAGTCTGGAAGCACCTGTGAAGAGAAATCAGAGTTCACATTTCTGATGAAGGACCCGAAACATTAATGGATTTTTATTTTCTCAGATGCTGCAAGACCTGCTGAGCATTTCCAACAGCATGTGAAAGTTTCAAGAGAGTTATGTCAGGCAAGTTTTAATACAAAAGGTGATAGTTGAGTAGAATGTACTCTCCTGGGAGGTGATAAAAGCAGAAACAATCACAATGCTTAAGAGGCATTTGGGCAGCACATAAGCAGGCAAGGGGTAGGCAGGGATATGGATCATGTGCAGGCAGGTGGAATTAGTTTGGAACGGCATCATGGTCTGCACAGACATGATGGGCCAATTATTCCGGTGCTGTAATGTTCTGTTTTCCAAGGGGCACAATGTGTGGATCGAGAGTTAATGTTTTTTTTAGAACATACAGTGAGTTGATACATTTTGAGAGAAGCAATGTAGAAAGAAATATATATTTTGCATGGCACAGACACAAAGAGTAGAGACTGAGGGAGGGGGGCAAGGTGTACAATTCTTTAAAGGAGAGAGGACATAATCAAAGTGTTTTGATCAAAACATATGGGATCCTGGTTTTCATTAAACAATTTCATTGACTAGTTAGGTCACAGTCAATCATTGTGTCCAATTCAGGTCAACAGATTCCTGATCTTCAGGGGTGGAGTACAGACATATTGGTGTGGTGCACTGATGAAGAAAATGCAGTCACTGGATTGATTTGGAAAAAATGCTATTTTCTTTGAAGAAATCAAGTTGAAAAAATCATGATAGAATAAAATGGATATGATTATAACACATCTAGATAGAGCAGACAATAAAATAAATTGCACTTGATAGGTGATGGCTCAAAATTTAAGATTAGGTATAACGTTTTGAGAAAGTGGGAGATGAGCAATTGTTCCACTGGCTGGAAATATGCAGAACATGCTGCCTATTATGGTGGTGCAAGTAGAGGTGATCCATGATTAATGAATACAATTATATCAGATATGAGAGAAATAAACTTTCAGGGTTTTGGGAACAGCTGGAGAATGAGAATAAGGGATTCTGCTACAGAGAGCCAGCTTGGATTTGATGGGCCCCTTTCTGTGCCATAACATGTTTTTTTTGTACTTGCTTAACTTGTTCCGTTTGTTTGTCTTCAGGGGTTAGATTATCATCAAGGTAAATCTACTCTGTGTTCATGCTCAGACCAACACAGGTTGTCCTTCCACAGCAGGAGATAATGTTTACTGTTTTATACTGGGTTTCTGGAGGAGTCCTAGGTAGTGTACACAGAACTGAAAATCTGCTCTAGGGTGTTTTAACCAGACTGTGAATATCTTGGAACATCTAATGCCACACCAATGCCTGGAATCTTTCTAACTGACTGACTAAATGAAATATGTTCCTTCCACAGCATGTTGCTGGCTGGATTTCTGTGGTCAGTGTTATTACACAAGGATCAGAATTGGATAATCTATTGTCTGTAACATATACCAATGATTAGCATGGAAATGTAAATGATTTAATTAGCAAGTTTCTAGATGGTACAAATTGATGAAGTTGTGAATCGTCAAAAATGGTCAATGGATACAGCAAGAAAGAGATCCGTTGGTAAACCCATACGGAGATAGATTTTAATCCAGACAAGTGTGAGGTGATGTATTTTGGGAGGCTCATTGCAAGAGGAATGTATTCACTAAACCGAAGGCCTCTCAGCAGCATTGATGTACACAGGGATCTTCAGGGGCAAGTTCACAGCTCCCTGAAAGTGGTGAAGGAGGTGGATGGCAGGCTTGCCTTCTTCTGTCAGGGGAGTGATTATAAAACTGTCATTAGGCCACCTTTGGGGTATTGTGTGCTGTTTTGATCACCATATAAAAAAGAGGATGTGGAGGCTTAGTGCAGTGAGAGAAAAGGTTTACAAGGATGTTGCCTGATTGGGAGAGGTTGGAAAGACTTGGATTTTTGTCTTGTGAAAGTCAGTGGCTGCGGGTGATCTGAAAGGCTCAGACAGAGTGAATAATCTGAATCCTTTTCCACGGTGAAAATGGCAAATTCTAGAGGCCATAGATTTAAGGGAGTAGGGGCAAGTTTAAAGAAATGAAAACTGAAACAACTGAAACAACTGCAGATGATGTAAACCAGAAACAAAAACATTTTCGGGAAATGTTCAGCAGGTCGAGCAGCTTCTATGAAGATAAATTAAAGTTAACGTTTTCTGAGGAAGGGTGACCAGACCCGAAACATGAACTGATTTTTCTTCACAGATACTGCATGATCTGCTGAGCATTTCCAATAACATGTGCAAGTTTAAAGGCAGTTGTGTTGGCAATTTTCTTGTGCAGAAGGTGGATCAGTGACTGGAATGTATTTGCCTGAGAGTTGGGAAAAGCAGAAACAATCACAACATTTAAGAGGCATTTGGGCAGACACATAAGCAGACATGGGTTGGCAGAGATATGGATCATGTACAGGCAGATGGAATTAGTTTGGAATAGCATCATGATCCACACAGACATGGTGGGCCGATTATTCCGGTGCTACACTCTTCTGTTTTCCAGGCGGTAGAATGTGTGGAGGAGAGTTAATAATTTGAGTGGAATATGTCTCTTCATGAGAACACACAATAAGTTCATTCATTTTGAGAGAAGCAATGTAGAAAGTCAATATATATTTGAATGGCACAGACACAACGTGCAGGACAGCAGGAATGGGGGACAATGTGCACCACTTATTAAAGGAGAGAAAACATAAAGTGTTTTGGGTAAAACAAATGGATGCTGGGCTTCATTAATGGGGGAATGATAACAAACTCATGGAAAAGATGCTGACCATTGACAAAGCTCTAGTTAGGTCACAGTCAATCATTGCATCCATTCTGGTCAACAGATTCCTGGTCAGAACGAGGAAGTTAAAATACCACAGAGGGCCTGTTCCATACCTTTTGCTTCTCCTTCAGGACACTGTGGGGTCTCAAGGGTTAAACATTCCCTTGCCAAAGGCCATATTTCATCAACTGAATGCCTGTACTCTTTCAATACAGACAGAACACCTCAGAAGGGGGGAGGCTGACAGTATCTCAAAATAGAACCTCTTGCAGCCACACATGTGGATTCCCCCGTAACCCCAGACAGAGGAATTTGCCCTTTCCAGACAAGACTGAGAGCCCTGGGCACAACCCTGTTAAACTGCCTCCCGCTCCCATTGTCTTACCTCCCCTCCATATTAGCATAGGTAAGTGAATCCCCCATTTACTGAAGGAAGAACCCTCCAGCCTTAATCTCTTCCCATCAACACATAATCATGAACAATACGATAATCAGTTTCTGTAATCCATTCATACGTTAACGCAGGACATCGCCATTCATCAAGCTTTGTAAGGTCATAATTACCAGCTTTAAACTATGTAATGACAATCGCCCATGTGACTGATATGTCTTTGTCTAATTCCCTATTAAATATACTGTCTCTGTGGGTAAGGCAGAGATTCATGAAGAAGAGTCTCTACAAGTCTCTATACTAACCTGGCAGGGGAGATACCATGATCATTGCGGTGGCGCTCCCAGGACGAGGCTATCCCATTGCACTTCGGGTGTGCTGACGCCTGCGATGTCACCAAATGCGGGATACTCAACAGCAAAATTTGTGGTATTGGGGTCTGCGTTCGCGCTCTCCCCTTGTGGGCGGCATGGTGGCACAGTGGTTAGCACTGCTGCCTCACAGCGCCTTCCTGAGACCCAGGTTCAATCCCGAATCAGGCGACTGACTGCGTGGAGTTTGCATGTTCTCCCCGTGTCTGTGTGGGTTTGCTCCGGTCTCCTCCCACAGTCCAAAGATGTGCGGGTCAGGTGAATTGGCTGTGCTAAATTGCCCGTAGTGCTAGGTAAGGGGTAAATGTAGGGGTATGGGTGGGTTGCACTTTGGCGGGTCGGTGTGGACGTGTTGGGCCGGAGGGCCTGTTTCCACACTGTAAGTAATCTAATCTAAAGTCGACACTGGGGCACCTTAGAAACGCTTTGAAACTCTCGCCTGCTGCCCAATAATAAAGCTACTTGTGTCTTTAGGATTTGTGGAACAAAATAGGCATCAACAATGAAGGATATGAGTGATCTTCAGAGTGTGGAGTACAGACTTACTGGAGTGGTTCACTGATGAAGAAAATGCAGTCACTGAATGATTTGAAGAAATTGCTATTTTCTTTGAAGTAAACAAGCTAAATATATTGGTTGATTTTTTTTCTCTTTTTCACACCAAGTAATGAACAACGGTTTTGGCAGTTCATAAAGTTTTGCATATCGAGAACTTAGCTTTGGAAATGTTCACAACATCATTGAACATGCAGATTCACACTGGGTAGAGACTTTTATTTTCCTTTATTCATTCACAAGATGAGGGTGTCGCTGGCCCGGCAGCATTTCCTGCCCATCCCTAATTGCCCAGGGGGCAGGTAAGAGTCGACCACATTGTTGTGGGTCTGAAGTCACAATGTAGGCCAGACCAGGTAAGGATGGCAGCTTCCTTCCTGAAAGGGCATTAGTGATCCAGATGGGTTTTTCGAAAATCGATTAATGGTCATCATGAGACTCTTAAATTCCCGAGTTTTAAAAATTAATTCAAATTCACCCATCTGCAGCAGTAGGCTTTGAACTCAGGTCTCCAGAAGTTTATCTGGGGCTTTGGACTAACTGTCCAGCGACAATATCACTCGGCCAATACTTCCCCACATCACTGCCCATCTGCACAGAGTAAACAGCGATTTTCTGGTACATCAGGACTGACATCAGGACTGGTTAATCACACATACATTTGCTGAATAATTGCAGGAGTTGGATGTTGATGGGCTATTGACATCCATCTATGAACCATGTGTATTCTGAGGTTTGTTTCTGATCATGATTGGAAACAGCATCGGTCTTGTTATCTTTTGGGGATAAAAACAGTTTCAATTAGCTTTCTGTTAAATACCTAGCAATAAAGTCGATCCCTAACTCTCAGGCAGATTAGTTTCCTTTGAAGAGCTCCTCATCTCCCCAACCTCCTCCATCCTCACCTCCAACAGGACAATAATCTCACAGAGTTTCTTTGTGACTATGAATGAGACAATCTGATCAGCTGCTTCTTTCCCTACTCCTATGTCAAGTTGGATCTTAAACTCCCCTTGCTGCAGTTGTGATCCTGCATCATTGTACAGTGTTGCTCGTATTTCATGTCTTGGACTGTCAGTGTTCATGATACTGCATGTAGCTTCTTGTACATCGGGTTTACAGTGCAAGAGTTTAGCTCTTGCCTTCCAACAACAGTAAGTCGTACTCCAACAAAGCTTACAGAATCACGGCCCAGCATATTCCCCAACCTCCCTCCTTCCATCAAACCAGAGGATCAGCCCTCATTCAACTGAGAGAATTCAGGAGGGCATGGCAGTAACAGCAGCATGAATACCTACAAATGGGTGTTCACCTGATGAAGTTACCAAACAGCAAAGCAGCAAGTGATAGACAGAGCGAAGCAATCCAGTAAACAACGGAACAGATCTAAGATCTGTAGTCCAGCCACAACCAGTTGTGATTGAAGACAAAGGACAGCTGGAGTCCTGAAGACAGTTCTCTCCAAGATATTAATCAACAAGAATGTCAGACTGGATTAATCATCATAAAACTGAAGTCCATTTGATATTAATATGTTTACAATCAGTGTTCAATTCACCACGTGTAGCTGAAGGTAAAGATAATCTTCAAGTGATTGTAACAGTGAAGATACCTGAATACTTATTCAGCAAATTAAAGCCTGTTGTGTTAGTAATAATTTTAAAGAGATATTAAAAGTAAGGTGATTTGAGTATAATGGAAGAAATTTATTGGTGGGTATCTGATAATTCTGTTTTAATGTGAAGTTAATTTAGGATTAGTTAACAAATACACACACGGTAGGGAATCCCAGTCCCATGGAGTGCACATCCAGTTCCATGTGGGAAAACCAGGACACTTCTTGTATCAGCAACAACCACAAGAACACAGAAGTGACACTGGAACACTAGTTTGACCAAGGCGAAAGTACTGCACTCACTCATTGTCCCCACATTCCAGGATTGATGTGATCACACCAGAGAGGGGACAGAGAAGATTGATCAGAATGTTTCTCTGATTGGAGAATTTCTGCTCTGAGGAAAGATTGGATAGGTTGGGGGGTGGGGTTTCCAAGGAAGATGAACTGAGATTAAATTGATGTGATAAAATGCTGAGGAATCCAGGTAGAATGGATAGGAAGCAGCTATTCATTAACAGAGCCATCAGGAACTAGAAGTTTTAGATTGAAGATAATTCTCAGAAAAAAAGGGGAAAGGAGAATGTATTTCCCACAGAAATGGTGGAGAGCAGGATCTCACTGATGGGGTGACAGAGGCAGTTACCAGCATTACATTTGAATAAAAGTACGTGGATGGAACTGAAATGTTGGAACGTGCAGGGCGATGGACTAAGTTCTGCAGAATGGGATAAATGTGATTTATTTGACATTTCTCCAGAATATTAAACTCCAGTCCAATTTGAGAAGTTAAACATCACGAAACATACTTTAGCAGGACTTATACAGTTAATAGTAAGTTCCTAGGGAGTGCTGCTAAACAAAGAGTCCTTGGAGTGCAGGTTCATAGTTCCTTGAAAGTAGAGTAGCAAGTAGATAGAATAGTGAAGGGCGGCAGTTTGTCTGCTTGCCTTTATTGGTCACAGCATTGAGAGGTCATACTGAGGCTGTACAGGACATTGATTCGGCAACTTTTGTAATATTCCATGCAATTCTGGTCTCCTTCCGATTAGATGGATGTTCTCAAACTTGAAAGGGGTCAGAAAATAATTATAGGATGTTGCCAGGTTTGGATAGGCTGCTTTCCTTGGAGCATCAGAGGCTGAACGGTGACCTGAAAGAGATTTTTAAAATCAGGCCGGGCATGGATAGGATAAATAGAGAAGATATTTTCCCTGCAGTGGGGGAGTACGAAACTAGGGGACTGGGAGGGGGTGGGCGAGGGACAGAGAGGGTGGGTGGATCGAGAGTGGTGGGACAGAAATGGGTGAGGACAGAAAGTGGGCTGAGAGGGGAGGGGAACAGATGGGGGGAACAGAGGGGGTGACTGACGGTTGGGGGGGCGACCAACAGAGAGGGGGAACAGACCAAGCGGGGTGCAACCGACGGAGGGAGGGAGGGAAAAGATGGGTGTGCAACCGACGGGGGAGCGACTGACAGAGAGGGGAAAAGACTGAGGGCGCGACAGACTGACAGATAGGGGGACAGATGATCGGGGGTGGGGAGAGGGGCGACAGGGATGGCGGTGACCAAGACAGGGCTGACCAATAGAGAGGGGGGAACAGACAGAGTGGGAGGAGACGGAGGAACACAGAGGGGGAAGATGGAGAGTTATTTTTTAGATCTACAACTCAACCCTTTTCCTGTTTTCCTCCTCCTCAGCTTAATTCCATCTGAAGGTCACAGAACAACTGCATAGTTTCTGTAGAGTTTCAGGGAGATCAGGTGCTGAACATGGCATTTGTAACATGCTGATCAATAAATGGACTCTGGTTCGACTCCACTGTCTGTGTGGTGTTTGCACATTCTCCCTGTGTGTCTGCGTGGGCTTCCTCTGGGTGCTCTTAATTCCCTCCCACAAATCCAAAGACATGCAGGTTAGCTGGATTAGCTTTGGGTAATGGTAGGTTACAGAGTTAGGGTGGAATGCTGTTCCGATGGTTGGTATGGGCCGAAAGGCCTGCTACCACACTGTAGGGATTCTGTCACTGAGTATAGGGGTTAGGAGGTCACGTTGTGGCTGAGTAGGGCACTGGTCAGGCCACTGTTAGAATACTGCATTCAATTGCAGTCTCCCTGATTTCAGAAAGATGTTACCAGAATAGGACTCAACCTCTTAATGACAAGTTCTTGGGAAGTGTTAACAAACAAACAGACCGTGCAGTGTAGGTGATAGTTTTTTGAAAGGTGTGGTTGAAGGTAGACAGGTCGTGAAGGTGGTGTGCGGTATGCTAGCTGTTATTGGGCAGTGCATTGAGTATAGGAGTTGGGAGATTATGTTTCGGTTGCACAGTTTATTGGCTCGGCCACTTTTGGAATGTCCACTGCTTTGAATTCCAGTCTCCCTGCTATAGGAAAGATGTTGGGAAATTGGCAAGAGTTCAGTAAGGTTTTACCAGGGTGTTGCCAGTATTGGAATATTTGAACCATAGGGAGAGGCTGAATAGGCTGAGGCTATTTCCCTGAATCACTGGACACTTTAGGTGGCTTTATCGAACTTTATAAAATTATGAGGAGCAGTGATCGGGTGACTAGTCATGGTTTATTTTTTCCCAGGGCAGGGGAGTCCAAACGAATAATGTGAAGTTTTTTGGAATGACAAATTCTAGAGGAGAGGGACAAAGTTTAAAGGATATGAAAACCAAAACAACTGCAGATGCTGTAAACCAGGAAGAGAATCAGAAGTTTCTAGAAAAGCTCAGCAGGTCTAGCAGCATCTGTGAAAAGAAATTAGAGTTAACATTTCTGAGGAAGGGTGCCCAGACCGGAAACTTTAACTGATTTTTCTTCACAGATGCTGTATGACCTGCTAAGCGTTTCCAACAACATCTGAGCAAGTTTAAAGGGAGTTGTGTCTGACAAGTGTCTTGTGCAGATGTCGATAAATGACTATAATGTATTCTCCTGGGAGATGGGAAAAGCAGAAACAATCACAGTTTAAGAGGCATTTGGACAGACACATAAGCAGGCATAGGTTATCAGGGATATGGATCATGTTACAGGCAGATGGAATTAGTTTGGAATGGCATCATGATCTACGCAGACACGGTGGGCTGATTACTCTGGTGCTGTAACTGTTATGTTTTCCAGGGATAGAATGGTTTTTGAAGAAGTAACAAAAATGATTGATGAGAGCAGCCTGGTCGACATGATCAACGTGGACTTTAGTAAGGCGTTCAGCAAGCTTTCTCATGGGAGACTGGTTAGCAAGGTTAGATCTCATGGAATAAAGCGGAAACCAGCTATTTGAGTACAGACCAGGCTCAAAAGTAGAAGATAGAGAGTGGTGGCGGAGGGATGCTTTTCCGACTGGAGGCCTGTGGAGTGTCTCAAGGATTGGTTCTGTATCCACTATTTTTCATCATTTATATCAATGATTTGGATGTAAACATAGGAGGTATTAGTAATTCTGCAGATGACGCCAAAACTGGAGGTTTAGTGGACAGTGAAAAAGATGACCAAGGCTGCAATGTTTCCTGCAGGTGTCACCATTTCAGATGCTGCCCGTCCTGCTGGGGATCTCCAGCACTTCTTGGTTTGTTGCAGATTTCCAGCATTTTG
Organism: Hemiscyllium ocellatum; assembly: GCF_020745735.1. Lineage (NCBI taxonomy): Eukaryota > Metazoa > Chordata > Chondrichthyes > Orectolobiformes > Hemiscylliidae > Hemiscyllium > Hemiscyllium ocellatum. The sequence goes on from NW_026868365.1 coordinate 12,329, forward strand.
CTGAAGCACATGGAGACAGAGAGCTGTACAGCTCCAGATTTTGTTGACTCTGCAGGACTGATGGATGACGAGGGACTCAATCCTCGTTTAATCCTCCTTTCCTTTGGTTTTCGGAGTCGCTGACTACATCACTAATATTCTACGTCCCACTCCCTGACCTGAATCTGACCCATCTAACCCGACACTTCAGATCCCATCCCCCTGCCAGACTAGTTAATACCTCACCAATGGAACTGGCAATAGCGCTCCCCCCATCCCCACCCTCCAGGAGATTTGACCCAGCTCTGCACAGGGGTAACCAGTCAGGCTGGTACAGGTCCCAATTCCTTAAGAATCTAAGCCCTTCCATGGTACACCATTTCTCCAGCCACACATCCAGCTGATCTACCCTCTTATTCCTGCTCTCACTAGCATATGGCACTGGGAGCAAGTCTGACATCATTACATTTCAGGAGCTGCATTATAATGTGTCCCTGCTCTCCCAATATCCAGCTTTCAACCACTCATCCCTTTATTTCATTATGTCATTGGTATCAGGGTGTTGTACAACCACAGGCTGTTTACCCTCCAGCTCCAGAATATCCTGTAGCTGCACCATGATATCGCGGATCCTATCACCAGGAGATAACATACCATCCTGGATTCATGGCTGTGGCCATAGAAGTGCCTGTCTGTAACCCTGACTGTTGAATCCCCTGTCACTCTCTTTCTTCCCGTTCTGGGCAGCAGAGCTATCGACAGTGTCATGAACCTGGTTGTTGCTGATTTCCCCTGAGACCGACACACACACACGAATCCCAAGCAGTATACATTATCTGTTTGGGAAGGGAATAACCACTGGGAACTCCTGCACTTCCTTCCTGAGCCTTTTACTTGATCTGATGGTCCCCCATTCCCTTTCTGCCTGTGTAACCCTCACCTGCAGTGTGACTAACTCACTGAACATGCTGTCCATAACATTCTCAGTATTGCAGATGCTCCACAGTGAGTCCACTCACAGCTCCAGGTCTGAAAAGCAGTTTCCCAGTAGCTGCTGATGGGCACATTTCCTGCACACACAGCTGTCAGGGACACTGGAAACATCCCTAATTTTCCCACATTGTACAAGAGGAGCACACCATGGGTCTGAGGTCTCCTGTCACACAGGCTCTCTAGATTCAGCTAGTTACTCCCATTTAGAGAATTTATATGACCAAGCAATCTTCCTCCCCTTCAAACATTGTAATAAAAAATCCTGTATTCTTTACTTAAGCTGATATGTTATACCTTAAAAATGGTTACAAAATCTCCACAGGTATCGCTTACAAACTGGCTGTTCCCTTTGGGACCATGTGAATTTCTGAATGGGCTGAAACAAAACGGAGTTTCAGCTTCACCTTCTCCCTGTCCCACCTCGCTCTGTTTACACCCAACTCCAAAATACTCTCATTGAGCCAAGCAGCCCTCACAGTGCAGCCCTGTCATTGTCATTGTCTGCTCACCCCTACACTGCCCTCAGCCTCCTGTACTGTTCCAATACATCTCAATGGGAGCTCAGGGACAGCACCTCATCTTTCAATTCAATCCTTTGTAACCCCAGAGTCAACATGGACCTCAGCAGTTTCTGGGTGAACAGACAGTTTGAATCTGGAACATTCCACCTAAAAAGGTACTGGAATTTGACTTCATAAAGAGTTGCAGGGAATTGAAAATAAGGAGTTTACAGGTGAGCATCATGAAGTGGGTGATTGGGACTAAATCTGACACTCCCTACAAAGAGACAAAGTGCAATCTGGACAAATCTGTGCTCCCTCTCAGACCAAAGCAGACCCTGAGCTTCCAGTTGCCTGCCACTTTAACACACGAGCCTGTTCCCTGGCCAACATCTGTCTCATTCTTAATGCAGTGTTCCAGGGAAGCTTGATGCCGAACACTCCAGAACACACCAAATGGCCCTGTATTTCAAGGACGGCAATTTCCCCTCCCATGTGGTCAACAATACCCTTCAGTGTATCTCCACCACTTCCTGCACCTCTGCCCTTGAACCCCACCTCTCCAACCGCAGCAAGGATAGAACCCCCAAGTCCTCAATTTTCAATCAGATACAACACATCATCCTCTGCCATTTCCACCACCGACAATCAGATCCCACCAACAGATATCTTTCCCTCCACACCCCTTTCAGCATTCCTCGAGACCATTCCCGTGACTTCCACATTAGATCCATGCTCCCCACCAACCCACCCTCCACTTCCAACACCTTTGCCTGCCATTGCAAGAGGTGTAAAACCTGTGCCCACACCTTCCCCTCACCTCCATCCAAGACACCAGAGGTCCCTTCCACATCCAGCAGAGATTGTCCTGTACATTGAATAACCTCATCTATTGTTTTCATTGCTTTCTACAACGGGGAGACAGGACGCTAACTTGCAGAATGTTTCAGGGAACTTTTCTGGGAGACATACACCAACCAACCCCACTGTTCTGTGGCTAACCATTTCAACTCCCCCTCCCACTCTGCCAAGAACATGCATGTCCTGGGCCACCTCCACCACAAAATCCTAGCTACATGACTCCTGGAGGAAGAAAACCTCATCTTCTATCTTGGGACCCTTTAACCACTGAATCAATGTTTCGTCATTTCCTCTCCCCCACCTTATCCCAGATCCAGCCCTCCAACTCAGCACCACCCTCTTGAACAGTCCCACCTGTCCATCTTCTTTCGCAATTACCCACTCCACCCTCTCAACATTACCCTCCACCAGCATCTTCCTATCGCCTTCCCAGCTACCTTCCCGCCAGCCCCACACAAATGCTATTATCTGTCAGTCCTCTTCCCCACTCTCACATCCCTGCTGAAGGGCTTAGGCCCAATATGTCAATTCTCCTGCTCCTTGGATACTGTCTGACCTGCTGTGCTTCTCCTGCGCCAAACTTTAACATAAGCTGGAAGAACAACACCTCATTTTGTACTTGGGGACCCTTCAGGCCTCTGACCTTAAAATGGAACTCATTAATTTTAGGTCCTAAGTCTCCCATGTCCTCGCACCATAGTCCCCCACCCCACACACCAGGCCTTGTTATTACATCGCCTGCCATTACACATTACCTATGGTTAGTCACTAACAATCTCCATTAACATCTATTCACCCTCCCCCAGCCAGATCATTATCCATTCCTTTGTCCAATTGCTCCTGTATCTCATTTTGGACTATATCACCACCTATCACATTTACTCCTTATAACCCCTACCTTCTGCATATAAACTGACATTTTTTCTCAGTCACATCAGTTCTGAGGAAGGGTCAGCGGATCCAAAATATTAACTCTGATTTCTCTTCACAGATGCTGCCAGACCTGCTGAGCTATTCCAGTATCTTCTAGCTGTTGTTTCTGATTTAAGCATCCACAGTTCTTTTGGTTTTCATTTACTGGGAGTTTCTAATTCAGGTCTAGCAGCCTACATCATGAGTTTATAAACCCTCCCAGTCCACACTAACTCCATTTCTCTCCCACTCCCTTCACACTCACTGGGTCTCTTCCCAACCCCTGCCCAGTGACACTGCACCTGCACAGCTCATGGTCACATGCTGGCCTGTTGGCAACACCCCTCATTCACTCCCATTGGCTGGAGGATTACACCTAGTCTCCTAATGGTCTGAAGCTGCCGTCAATCAGCCAGGCCCCATTGTGACATGAGTGGTGGGACCCTCCCAGGAGTGTGGGAGGCTGAGGGTAACCTCAGAGGTTTATAAAATCATGGGAGGCATTGATGGGATAAATAGATAGATGAGGCACAGAGGAGTTTGACTGAAGGGTCTGTTTCCGTGCTGTGTATGTCTGTGGCTCTGCCCTGGGATGAGCTTCATCACTCACAGTGAATGGGGCTGAATCAATGTCCTGTAGAGCTGCAAAACAATGTCCCAACTCCAATACTCAATGCACTGACCAAGTACACCAAACGCCTCCTTCACTATCCTGCCTATCCAAGATTCCACTTTCAAAGAACTATGAACCTGTACCTCAAGTCTCTTTGTTCAACAACACTCCCCAGGACCTTCCCATTAAATGTATAAGTCCTGCCCTGATTTGTTTTTCCAAAATGCAGCACCTCACATTTATCTGAATTCACTCCATCTGCCACTCCCCAGCCCATTTGATTGAAGTCCCATTTTACTCTGAGGTAACCTTCTTCCCGATCCAATTTGGTGCCTGTGTAAAGTCACTGACCATAGCTCCTATTTTCACATATATCATCATTGATATAAATGATGAAAAGCAGTGAACCCTGCACCGATCCTTACACCATATTGCTCATCACAGGCTTCCAGTCCGAAGGCAACCCTTCACCACTATCCTCTGTCTCCAACCTTACAGCCAATTTTATATCCAAATAGCTAGTCCTTCCACCTTGAATGTCTTTCTGAAGTCCAAGTTAGTGATTTCCATGCACAAAGCCATGCTGACTGTCCCTAATCATTTCTTACCTTTCCAATTACATCTAAATCCTATCCCGGAGAAGCCCTTCCAACAACTTGCCTGACTCCAGGCTCACCAGTGTATTGTTCCCTGGCCTTTCCTCATCACCTTTCTCAAATAATGGCACCTGTCTTCCAGCACCTCGGTGATACAAATATCTCAGCGAGGGACCCAACTATCACTTCCCTAGCTTCCCACAAAGTTCGGGGATTCACCTGATCATGTATCAGGGATTTATCAATCTTGATGCATTATACAAGTTCCAGAGACTCTGAACGAATATGGACACTTGTCAAGTTATCCCTATTTATTTCTCCAAACTCTCTCACTTCCATATCCTCCTTCAGTAAAAGCAGACATGAAATACGCAGATAGTATCTCTCCTGCCTCCTGCAGATCCATAGACCGCCTTGTTGATTTTTCAGGGTCCCTATTCTCTGCCTGGTTACTCTTTTGTCCTTAGTGTATTTCTAGAATCTCTTTGGATTTTCCCCAAACTCATTTCACAAAGTTCTCGTTCCCTTTTTTGCCCTCTTAGTTTCCCTCGAGTATACTCCTACTGCCCCTATACTCCTCCAGGTATTCACCCAAACCCAGCTGTCTGTACCTGCCATATCCCTCCTTCATTTTCTTGACCAGAGCCACAATTCCTCTTGACAGGCAGCATTCCTTACACCTCCCAGTCTTGGCCTTAACAGGAACATACAGTCTATATACTCATTGTCTCAGGCCTATGGAGGCAATGGCAGATGAAGACAGAGAAACAATCAATCATTCTCGGTAAAGAGGCAGTGCTGGGAAAGATACCAGCCGAAAGGTAGATGGGTCTCCTGGCCGTGATGGAATGCATCCCCGGGGACTGTAAGGAATGGCAGTGGGTAAATAGCAAATACACTCGTGATAATTCACTAAATTTGGTGACTCTGGGACGGTTCTAACAGATTGGAAAGCTGCAAATGTGATGCCAATATTTTAAAATGGACGTATTAGCATAACTTCTGTAGTGGGGGAAATGTCTGATCTCTCACGAAAGAAATAGTGAGCTATGTGGATAGAAATTGTCTCATCGAGCAGACACAGCATGGATTCATGAAAAGTGGACGACACTAAGATGAGTGGTAGAGCAATGTGTGCAGAGGCCACTGTCAGTCTGCACAGGGATACAGATAGGTTAATTGAGTGGTTAAGGGTCTGGCAGATGGAGGACAATGTTGGGATATGTGAGGTCATCCATTTTGGTCGGACTAACAACAAACTGGATGATGAAATGGTGAAAACATGCAGCAGGCTGCTGTGCAGAGGGAGCTGGGTGTCCTTGTGCATGAATCACAGGAAGTTGGTTTGCAGGTACAACAGGTAATTAAGGCAGTGAAGGGAATATTGTCCTTCATTGCTAGAGGGATGGTTATGCTGCAGCTATACAGGGGGCTAGTGAGGCCACACCTGGAGTACTGTGTACAGGTTTTCGTCCCCTACTTCAGGAAGGATGTAATGGCGCTGGAGGGGGTGCAGAGCAGGGTCACTAGTTTGAGTCTGGAGTTGAAAGGGTTGCCTTCTGAGCAGAGATTGACAAAACTGGCATGATCCTCATTGGAATTTAGAATAATGGGAGATTGTATAGGAAAAATATAAAATTATGAAGGGAGTAGATAAGATAGAAGCAGGGAGGTCATTTCCACTGTGGACTGGACAAACTATGGTGCATAGCGACAAAATAAGGGGGTATCAGATTTAGGACTGAGTTCAGGAGAAACTTCTTCAGCTAAAGGTTGTGAATCTGTGGAATTCCCAGCTGATTGAAACAGTTGAGACTTTCATCTTGAATGTCTTTAGGTCAAAATGTAGATTTACGAACAGGAAAGGAATTAAAGGTTATGGGAGAGAGCAGTAAAGTGGAGCTGAGATCAGCCCTGATCTTATTGAATGGCAGAGCAGGCTGGAGGGGCCAGATGGCCTCCTCCTGCTCATATTCCTTATGTTACGTTCCCACTTTTCAGCCGTCCCTTTACCTGGGAATAGCAAAGAAGTATTGAAAGATTTTATCTTGTTCAATCACAATGCACCTTTATCCAATTTAGAACAGCAACTTTTAGATCTGGTCTATTCTTTTTTGGAACTATTTTAAAACTATTATAATTATCAGAGAATCCAGACAGTGGGGAAGCAGGTCATTCAGCCCATCACATCCGCACTGACCCTCAGAGACTCCCACCCTACCCATGTAATGTTGCCTTTCCCATGGATAATCCACCCAACCTGCACATCCCTGAACACTGTGGGTAATTCAGCCTGGATAATCCACCTAACCTGCACATCCCTGAACACTGTGGGTAATTCAGCCTGGATAATCCACCTAACCTGCACATCCCTGAACACTGTGGGTAATTCAGCCTGGATAATCCACCTAACCTGCACATCCCTGAACACTGTGGGTAATTCAGCCTGGATAATCCACCCAACCTGCACATCCCTGAACACTGTGGGTAATTCAGCCTGGATAATCCACCTAACCTGCACATCTTTACATAGTGGGAGGAAACCAGAGCAATCAGATGAAACACACGCAGATATTAACAATAAGGTGATCAATCCTTTCTTATTTCCCAGTTCCATCCAAATAATTTCACTGAACTTACTCCCATGAATATCGTCCCCAAGCACAACTCTAATGCTATCCTTAACCAAAAACACCACTCGTCCTCCTCTCTTGTCCCCCTTTCTATCCTTCCTATAGCATCTATACCCTGGAACATACAGCTGCCAGTCACATCCATCCCTGAGTCATATTTCTATAATACCGATGATATCCCAGTCCCATGTTCAAACCATAACCTGATCGCATCTGCCTTCCCTGTCAGGCCTCTTGCATTGAAGTAAATGCAGTGTAACTGCTCGGTTCTACCGCGTTCTGCCTTGACTGTTTGATTTCTGAACTGTACCCAGCCTCAGACTTACCTCCTTTCTCACTATCTCTTTAGGTTTACCCCCACTCCCTCACTGGTTTAATGCCTCCTGAGTAGTACTAGCAAATCTCCCTGCCTGGATATTAGTCACCTTCCAATTCAGGGACAACCCATCCTTCTTATTCAAGTCACTTCTACTCCAGAGGAGAATTCAATGACCAAAAGATGTGAATCCTTCTGCCCTACACCAGATCTTTAGCCAATCATTCATCTCCTCCATCCTGCTATTCCTACTCTCACTAGCATGTAGCATTGGGAGTAATTCAGATATTACGACCGAGTATCTACTTTTTTATATTCCAGGCTAATTTGCTATATTCTCTCATCAGGACCTATCTTTTTCTCTTCCTGTGTCATTGGTACCAATGTCCAATGACCTCCCACTGGTTATTCTACCCTTTAAAGAATATTCTGCCACCAATCTTTTCTGAACCTTTCAAGTTCCACAACATCCTTCTGATAGGTGGAGAACAGAATTGCACTCAATATTGTAAGAGTGGCCAAACCAATGTCCTGTACAGCCACAACATGACTGCCCAACTCCTGTACTCACTGCTCTGACCAATAATGTAAATCATACCAATCACCTTCACTATCCTATCCACCTGCGACTCTACTTTCAAGGAATTATGAACCTGCACTGTAAGGAAACTTTGCTCAGTAACACTCCCTCGGACCTGACCATTAAGTCTATCAGTCCTGCTAGGCTTTGCTTTTCCAAAAAGCAGCACCTCACATTTATCTAAATTAAACTCCATCTGCCACTCCTCAGCCCATTTCCCCATCTGATCAAGATCCCATTGAATCCTGAGGTACCCTTCTTCACTGCCCACGACACCTCCAATTTTGGTGTCACCTGGAAACTTACTAACAATCCCTCCTATGTTCACATCCAAATCATTTATGTAAATGATGAGAAGTAGTGGACCCAGCACCGATCCTTGTGGCACTCCAGTGGTCACAGTCCTCCAGTCCGAAAAACAACCTTCTACCACCACCCTCTGTCTTCTACCTTTGAGGCAGTTCTATATTCCAAATGGCTAGTTCTCCTGGTATGGTGAGATCTCATCTTGCTAACTAGTCTTCCATGGCGAACCTTGTCGAACGCCTTACTGAAGTCCATAAAGATCCCATGTACCGCTCTGCCCTCAAAAATCCACTTTCTTACTTCTTCATAAAACAGCTCAGTCAAGTAAGAGACATGATTTCCCACACATAAAACCATGCTGACTATCCCTAATCAGTCCTTGCTTTTCCAAATACATGCAAATCCAGTCCCTCAGGGTTCCCTCCAACAACTTGTCTGGCACCAACTTCAGGCTCACAGGTCTGTAGTTCCCGGGCTTGTCCAAACCGCCTTCATTAAACAGTATCATCATATTAACCAACCCCCAGTCTTCTGGCACCTCAGCTGTGACTATCGCTGATACAAAAATCTCAGCAAGGGGCCCAGCAATCACTTCCCTAGCTTCCTACAGAATTTTAGGACACACCTGATGAAATCCTGGGCATTTATCCACCTTTCTGCGTTCCAAGACATCCAGTACCACCTTCGCTGTAATATGGACATTTTTCAAGGTGTCACCATCGATTTCCAACATTCTATATCTTCCATATCCTTCTCCACAGTAAATGCTGATGCATAATACTTGTTTAGTATCCCCTCCCCACCCCATCGCCTGCAGATCCACACACAGGCTGCCTTGCTGATCCTTGAGGAGCCCTATTCTGTCTCTAGTAACCCATTTGCTCTTAATGTATTTATAAAAACCCTTTGGATTGTCCTTACCCTATTCGCCAAAACTGTGTCCTGTCCCCTTTTTGCCTTACTGATTTTCCTCTTAAGTATACTTCTATTGCCTTTATTCTAGAAGGATGTTCTGGATTGGAATAAATGCCAAATATTTCATCTTGATAAAAGGGCAGGACTTACACTGATTAAAAGTCGGGCCTTGCATAGTGATATAGAACAAAGAGACCTCGGGGTTCAGATCTTTGCAGTTTATGTCACATGTAGACAGGGTTGTTCAGAAGATGTATAGCACACTTGCCTTCATTGCTCACACCTTTGAGTATAGGAGTTGGGACATTACATTGAGGTTGTACAGGATGTTGGTGAGGCCTTTTCTGGAATACTGTGCTCAGTTCAGGTTGTGCTGTTATAGGACTGATGTTATTAAGTCGGAGAGGGTTCAGAAGAGATTTACCAGGATGTTGATGGGAATGGATGCTTTCGGTTATAAGGACAGGCTAGGTAGGCTGGGACCTCTTTCACTGGGGTGTAGGAGGCTGAGGGGTGACCTTATTGGAGGTTTATAAAATCCTGAAAAGTATAGGTAATGTGAACAGCAGGTGCCCTTCCCAGGAGGGGGCGCGATTCAAGAGTGGGTGAGAAAAGGAAGACCCTAAAAAGACGTTCCGGATTTTACTTTTTGTTTTTGTACAGAGAGTGATTCACATGTGGAATAAACTAGCAGTGGACGTGATAGCTGTGAATACAATTACAATTTAAGGGTGGCACAGTGGCTCAATGGTTAGCACTGCTGCCAGGGACACAGGTTCAATTCCTGCATTGGGTGGCTGTCCATGCGGAGTTTGGATACGCTTCCCCGTGTCAGCGTGAGTTCCTCCAGGTGCTCCCGTTTCTTCCCACAAGCCACAGATGTACAGGGTAGGTGAACTGGCAGTCCTCAATTGCCCATAGTTTTCAGGATGATTGGGTTTAGTGAATTAGTAAGGGGTAAATGTAGAGTAAAACGGTAGGGGAATGGGATTCTAAGAGGAAAAAGCATTTGGACCTGTATATCGATAGGGAATGCTTGGATGGATTTGGACTAAGTGGAGGTAAATGCGATTAGTTCAGTTCGAATTTATGGTTGACACGGACTGGTTGGAACACAGGGTGTGTGTCAGTGCTGTATAACGTTCTGACTCAATCGCTCGTTATCTCTGTAAATTCCTCTATGCTCAGAACTCTCCGTCAATGTCACCTCATCCAGTCTTACAACTCTTCCTTATCTCGATAATTCCTCTCCAGCCTCAAAACTCAAAAAACTCTATCAGAAATATCTCTATCTCTGTAACATCCTCAATCCTCAGAATCCTCTCCAACTTTCATCTCCTCCAGCTTCATTACTCTCCCTATCTCTAATCCCCTCCAGTCTCTCAAAGCTCTGCTATATGTGCCTTTTTTATTTCCAGCCTTCAGGATTCCCAATGTTTATTTCTCACTTGATGACGGCCCTTTCCGATTCTGTGCTGAGCTTCTGAATTCTTCCTTAAACGTCTCAATCTCCTTTTCCTCCCAAAACATCGCCAATCATCTGTCATCTACTCTAGTATCACCCTTTCTGACCTGAAGTCCAATGGAGCCTGTCATATTCCTATAATAAACATCTCAGCGGTCTACAGAACAGAAAAAGGCTCTGGTAGTACATCGGGTCTGTGACAAAGAAAACTACCACCTAACTGTCCTCATCTATTTTCCAATAATTGTGGAAAAGTCTCATCTATCATGGCATTGCAAGTGCACACTAAATACATCTCAAATGCTACCGGGATTTCTGTGTCTCCCACCCTTACAGACAGTGAGGTTCAATGCAACTGTTGCTCGATGATGACATCACCCACAGGAACACAGAGCAGCTGGGTCTGTGCAAACCAGAGATCACCCACACATTGGGAAGGATGGCAGGGTCCCTGAGAGGGGGCACAGGAGATTTACCAGGATGGTACAAGGAATGGGGGATTTTAGTTGCAGAGACATGGGTGTTGTTAATACATATCAAGAATATCCATCTACAATAGATGGACTCTTGTTCTCAACCTCTCCCCTTGCCTGGGCTGTGGTAACCTTCAGGTTAAACCCACCACCAGACATTTCTCCCTAATGAGACAGCAGCCCTATGGTCTGGGAGACAATGCTGCCTTTCCTTTTTACACAGTGATGTCACTGTACCCCGGGGGTGGGAGAGGGAATGCTGAAGGTGGGGGATGGGACACCACTCAGGCACAGTGCTTTGTCCTGGAGGATGTTCACTTTAATATTGTTGGGGGCTGCACTGATGCAGGCAAGTGGAGAATGTTCCAACACAATCCTGATGTGTGCCTTATAGGGAGCAAACCGACATTGGGGAATCAGGGGTTTGGGGAAACAGGTTGTTCTCCTTGTAGCAGAGGAAATTGTGGGTGCCCTGTGACAGAGGGGTTTACAGATTTAGAATAATCCACCTTACACTCATGAGTTCATCAGAAAAGGATTACAGGACACATATTGAAGACTTGGGGGAGATCTACTGAGAGTGTGGGGTGATTCAAAAGAGGACATTTATGCAGCAAATGGGAATGAGCTGGAATACAATACTCACACACAATGTGAATATCCAGTTCCTGATGAATTGAGTAATTTTGTCACAGTTTGGCGTTACAATTACTGAGATTCCCATCTGAATGTCCACCTGTAATACACGTTTATAAAACTGTCACTGTCAGTTCATTTAAGAAACTCTCACCACCCCCTCCTCCTGGCCCAGGATGGCTGGACACATTACCCCTTGTGGGGGTCAGCAGTTAGTTCAGGGGGAAATCTGTATGGGTTTCTGTGAGTTTCCACACTGGGTCTTCATGTGACTGAACAGGGCAGATCTTTGACACATGGGACACAATGTTTCAAGAGTCAGTGCGATGTGGAGAGCAGGATGTGCTTCCTTTTCTTTCCTTCCGTGCTGCTGCTGTGCCTCATCAATTAGACAGGGGGGTGAAAGGCTCATGCAGCTCGATGGGCAAGTTGTCTCCATTCTGACCCATGAGCAGCAAGCTCCTCCCAATGATTCCAAAGAGTCTCTCTGAAAAGGTAACAACTGCTTCCCACTGCCCAGTGTTCCCAGGAAATGTTTAGAAGAATGAGCGGGAAATCTCTGAGAAAAGGCAGAACGGTAAAGTTCCAAAAGGATTATAAACAGTTTACAGAGAGGGATTCATTGGAGAAGTGGGCAACAAGTTAGCAAATGGAGCATAATTTGGGAAATTGTGAAGTTGCTCATTTTGGAGGAGATAATAAAAGAACAGAGTGCTATGTAAATGGTGGAAACTGTCGAAAGCTGCACCACAAAGGGACCAGGGGTAATTGCGTAGGAAGCACAGTTACAACAGGGAATCAGGATGGGGAATGGAACGTTGTTTCTTATTACAAGGAGTTTTCAGTGTAAGTGTTTGGAGTATATACCTGAGAGTAACTTTACAAAGTGCGAGTGAGGCCACATCTGGAGTAATGACAGAAGTTTTGGTCCCTTTATTTAAGGGAATACATAATTTCATCCGAGGCATTTCAGAAAAGATTAACTGGGATGATCCCTGGCTTGTAGGGATTATCTTTTAAAGAAAGGCTGAAAATGTTGGGACTCTACTCACTGGATTTGGGAAGAATGAGACGTGATCTCATTGTAACATGCAGGATTCTTAAGGAGTTTGACAGGGTAAATACTGAGAGGATGTTTCCCATCATGAGGGATCTGGAATCAGATACTCGGATAGTCATGGAATCAAGGGTTCTGTTTTAGATTCGTCAAGTTTAAGGCAACATCAACACGGGTCAGGGGTTTCAGTAGCAATAGAGCTGGGGTGAAGGGGGGGGGGAAGCAACGTTTTAGAGATTGGAATTCCTGGTGTTTGTGATTGTGTAGATACCTGATCAGAAGGTCACCTTGGGGTTACAGATATGAGAGCAATATTGTGAAGAGTGTAGTTTCTGCCTCAGACAGTTCCCAGGGAGAGGGAGGGGCTCAGCAGTAAGGGAAAGGAATTTGTAATAGCAACTGAAGGCAATGGGTTTAACCATTTCAATGTTCCGTTGCAGGAAATTGCAGCCAATCGCGTAGTGGGAGTGTGATGAGCAGTTTGATAACTGAGTAATGGCGAGGGATGATGGGGAGGGAGAGCTAGGCATTGTCAGCGTACATGTGAACCCTCAGACGGTGCTTTTGGACGATGTCACCTCCTGACAGTATGTGGGTGAGAAACAGGAGGGACCAAGAATCGATCCTTGAGGGACACCACACACAAGGAATTTAGAAAGGAATGGGAGAGTGGGGATGGAGTAGGTTTTTCCAACAACGGTGAGGTCAAAATATTACTTCGTAGCAGAATGGGAGAGAAGGACATAACCAGAAAAGACAGACAGACAGAACAAGGAACAATACCTGTGATTTGGTGAGGGGAGGGAGGTGGGGGTGATGTGGAGGAAGAGCCCAACTCCAAAAACACACTTTCTTCATTGGTGACATCACCCAACTCCACCCTAGTCTCAGCTCATTTACTGAATGCAGGGATGGACGAGTATTTATCTCCAGACTTAATTATCCAAACACTCTTGGCCAGCCTCCCACATTCAACTTACATGTAATCTCAAGAGTATCTTAAACCCTCCTGCCCAAGTGCTCACTTGTACCAAAACTAGTTGATCCATCAAAAGGCTCCTTTTACAGGCAACAATTTAAAATTCTCACCCTGTGAACATCCCTGTCTCCCTGCACCACACACCCTGCAAGACCTTGACAACTCATTTATGTTTATTCATTGCTTCACCTGTCTGGCTGTTTCTACTGTTGCCAAGGCAACACTGTCTGGAATTCCCACCTGAACCCTCTCAGACCTGCTTTCCTCTTTTCAGGTGTTCTCGAAAACCTGCTCCCCTCCCTCGCTATGTATGTGTGTCCCCCTCCCTCACTGTGTGCTTGTGTCCCTCCCTCACTGTGTGTGTGTCCCTCCCTCGCTGTGTGCGTGTGTCCCTCTCCCTCACTGTGTGCGTGTCCCCATCCCTCGCTGTGAGTGCGTGTCCCTCCTTCACTGTATGTGTGCGTGTTCCCCTGCCTCACTGTGTGTGTCCCTCCCTCCCTCGCTGTGAGTGTGCCCACCCTCCTTTGTTGTGTGCGTCTCCCCCCCCCTCACTGTGTATGCGTCTCCCTCCCTCGCTGTGTGTGTGTGTGTGTGTGTGTGCGTGTGTGTGTGTGTCCATCCCTCGCTGTGTGTTTCCCCCTCCCTCGCTGTGTGCGTGACCCCTCCCTCGCTGTGTGTGCGTGTCCCTCCCTCGCTGTGTCTGTGTGTCCCCTTCCCTTGATGTGTGTGTGTGTCCTTCCCTTTCGCTGTGTGTGTGTGTCCCCCTCCCTCGCTGTGTGTGTGTGACCGCTCCCTCGCTGTGTGTGCGTGTCCTTCCCTCGCTGTGTGTGCTTGTCCCTCCCTCGCTATGTGTGTGTGTCCCCCTCCCGCGCTGTGCGTGTGCGTGTCCCTCCCTCGCTCTGTGTGTGCCCCCCTCCCTCCCTGTGTGTGTGCGTGTTCCTCCCTCTCTGTGAGTGTGCGCGTCCCTCTCCCTCGCTGAGTGTGTGTGTGTCCCTCCCTTGCTGTGTGTGTGTCCCCCTCCCTCACTGTGTGTGTGTGTGTCACCCTCCCTCGCTGTGATTGTGCCCCCCTCCCTCGCTGTGGGTGTGTGTGCCCCCCCTCCCTCGCTGTGTGTGTGTCCCCCTCCCTCGCTGAGTGTGTGTGTGTGCGTGTCCCTAACTCGCTGTGTGTGCATGTCCCTCTCTCGCTATGTGTGCGTGTCCCCTCTCCCTCATTGTGTGTGTGCCACCCCTCCCTCGCTGTCTGTGTGTGTGTCCCCATCCCTCGCTGAGTGCGTGTCCCCCATCCTCGCTGTGTGTGTGTACCCCTCCCTCGCTGTGTGTGTGTCCCCTCGTCGCTCGCTGTGAATGTGCGTGCGTGTCCGTCCCTCGATGTATGTGTGTGTGTCCCTCTCCCTCATTGTGTGTGTGCCCCCTCCCTCGCTGTGTGTGTGCCCCCCTCCCTCGCTGTGTGTGTTTTCCCCCTCCCTCGCTCTGTGTGTGTCCCCCTCCCTCGCTGTGTGTGTGTGTGCGTGTCCCTCCCTCGCTGTGTGTGCGCGTCCCTCTCTCGCTATGTGTGTGTGCCCCTCTCCCTCGCTGTGTGTGGTGTCCCCCTCCCTCGCTGTCTGTGGTGTGTGTCCCCCTCCCTCGCTGTGTGCGTGTCCCCCTCCTCGCTGTGTGTGTGTGTTCCCCTCCCTCGCTATGTGTGTGTCCCCTCTCCTCGCTGTGTGCGTGTGCCTGCGTGTGAGTTCCCTCCCACACTGTGTGTGTGTGTCCCTCTCCCTCATTGTGTGTGTGCCACCCCTCCCTCGCTGTGTGTGTGTGTGTGTGTGTCGCCCTCCCTCGATGTGTGTGTGTGTCCCCTCCCTCGCTCTGTGTGTGTCCCCTCCCTCGCTGTGCATGCGTGTCCCTCCTTCGCTGTGTGTGCGTGTCTCCACCTCGCTCATGGTGTGTGTGCCACCCCTCCCTCGCTGTGTGTGTGTGTGTGTCCCCTCCCTCGATGTGTGTGTGTCCCCCCTCCCGCTATGTATGTGTGTCCCCCCTCCCTCGTGTGTGTGCGTGTCCCTCCCTCGCTGTGATGTGTGTCCCTCCTTCCTGCTATGTGTGTGTGTCCCCCTGCCTCACTGTGTGCGTGTCCCTCCCTCTCTGTGTGAGTGTGCCCTCCCTCACTGTGTGTGGTGTGTCCCTCTCCCTCACTGTGTGTGTGCCCACCCTCCCTCGCTGTGTGTGTGTGTGTGTGTGTGTGTGTGTGTGTGTCCCCCTCCCTCGCTGTGTGTGTGACCCCTCCCTCGCTGTGTGTGCGTGTCCCTCCCTCGCTGTGTGTGCGTGTCTCCCCTCCTCATGGTGTGTGTGTCCCTCCTCCCTCGCTGTGTGTGTGTGTGTGTGTCCCTCCCTCGCTGTGTGTGTGTGTCCCTCCCTCGCTGTGTATGTGTGTCCCCCTCCCTCGCTGTGTGCGTGTCCTCTCCCTCGCTGTGTGTGCGTGTCCCTCCCTTCGCTGTGTGTGTGCGTGTTCCCCTGCCTCGCTGTGTGTGTGTCCCCCCTCCCTCGCTGTGAGTGTGCCCACCCTCCCTCCCTCGTTGTGTGCGTCCTCCCCCTCCCTCACTGTGTGTGCGTCTCCCTCCCTCGCTGTGTGTGTGTGTGTGTGTGTGTGTCCCCCCTCACTGTGTGTGTGTCACCCCTCCCTCGCTGTGTGTGTGTCCCCTCCCTCGCTGTGTGTGCGTGTCCCTCCCTCGCTGTGTCTGTGTGTCCCCCTCCCTGATGTGTGTGTGTGTCCCTTCCTCGCTATGTGTGTGTGTGTCCCCCCCTCCCTCGCTGTGTGCGTGTGTCCCTCCCTCGCTGTGTGTGTGTCCCCTCCCTCGCTGTGTGTGTGACCGCTCCCTCGCTGTGTGTGCGTGTCCCCCTCCCTCGCTGTGTGTGCTTGTCCCTCCCTCGCTATGTGTGTGTGTCCCCCTCCCTTGCTGTGTGCGTGACCCCTCCCTCGCTCTGTGTGTGCCTCCTTCCCATGCTGTGTGTGTGCCCCCCTCCCTCCCTGTGTGTGTGCGTGTTCCTCCCTCGCTGTGAGTGTGTGCGTCCCTCTCCCTCGCTGAGTGTGTGTGTGTCCCTCCCTCACATGTGTGTGTGTCCCCCCCCCTTGCTGTGTGTGTGTCCCCCTCCCTCACTGTGTGTGTGTGTCACCCTCCCTCGCTGTGTGTGTGCCCCCCTCCCTCGCTGTGGGTGTGTGTGTCCCTCCCTCGCTGTGTGTGTGTCCCCCTCCCTCGCTGAGTGTGTGTGTGTGTGCGTGTCCCTAACTCGCTGTGTGTGAGTGTCCCTCTCTCGCTATGTGTGCGTGTCCCTCTCCCTCATTGTGTGTGTGCCACCTCCTCCCTCGCTGTCTGTGGTGTGTCCCCATCCCTCGCTGTGTGCATGTCCCCCATCCTTGCTGTGTGTGTGTCCCTCCCTGGCTGTGTGTGTGTCCCCTCGTCGCTCGCTGTGAATGTGTGTGCGTGTCCCTCCCTCGCTGTATGTGTGTGTGTCCCTCTCCCTCATTGTGTGTGTGCCACCCCTCCCTCGCTGTGTGTGTGTGTGTGTGCCCCTCCCTCGATGTGTGTGTGTGTCCCCTCCCTCGCTCTGTGTGTGTCCCCCCTCCCTCGCTGATGTGTGCGTGTCCCTCCCTCGCTGTGTGTGCGCGTCTCCACCTCGCTCATGGTGTGTGTGCCAACCCTCCCTCGCTGTGTGTGTGTGTGTCCCTCCCTCGCTGTGTGGGTGTCCCCCTCCCGCGTTGTGTGCGTGTCCCCCCTCCCTCGCTGTGTGTGTTGTCCCTCCCTCGCTGTGTGTGTGTACCCTCCCTCGCTGTGTGTGTGTGTCCCTCTCCATCGCTGTGTGCGTGTGTCCCTCCCTATCTGTGTGTGTTACCCTCCCTCACTGTGTGTGTGTGTCCCCTCCCTCGCTGTGTTGTGTCCCCCTCCCTCACTGTGTGCTTGTTCCCCTCCCTCGCTGTGTGTGCGTGTCCCCTCCCTCGCTGTGTGTGGGTGTCCCTCCCTCGCTGTGTGTGTGTGTGTCCCTCCCTCGCTCTGTGTGTGTGTCCCCCTCCCTCGCTGTGTGTGTGTTGTGTGTACCCCTCCCTCGCTGTGTGTGGGTGTCCCTCCCTCGCTGTGTGTGTGCGTGTCCCTCCCTCGCTGTATGTGTGTTGTCCCCCTCCCTCACTGTGTGTGTGCCACCCCTCCCTCGCTGTGTGTGTGTTGGTGTTGTGTGTTGTGTGTGTGTGTGTGTGTCCCCTCCCTCGCTGTGTGTGTGTGTCCCCTCCCTCGCTGTGTGTGTGCCCCCCTCCCTCGCTGTTTGTGTGTCCCTCCCTCGCTGTGTGTGTGTACCCCTCCCTCGCTGTGTGTGTGTGTCCCTCCCTCACTGTTTGTGTGTGTCCCCCCTCCCTCGCTGTGTTCGTGTGTCCCCTCCCTCGCTGTGTGCTTGTTCCCCTCCCTCGCTGTGTGTGTGTCCCCCCTCCCTCGCTGTGTGTGTGTTCCCCTCCCTCGCTGTGTGCGTGTCCCCGTCCCTCGCTGTTGTGTTGTGTTGTGTGTGTGTGTGTGTGTGTGTGTGTCCCTCTCTCGCTGTGTGTGCCTGTCCCCCATCCTCGCTGTGTGTGTGACCCCCTCCCTTGCTGTGTGCGTGTCCATCCCTCGCTGTGTGTGTGCGTGTCCCCTTCCTCGCTCTGTGTGTGTGTGTTCCCCTCCCTCGCTGTGTGTGTGCGTGTCCCGCCCTCGCTGTGTGTGTGACCCCTCCCTCGCTGTGTGTGCTTGTCCCTCCCTGGCTGTGTGTGTGCGTGTCCCCCTCCATCGCTATGTATGTGTGTCCCCCTCCCTCACTGTGTGTGTGTGTGTCCCTCCCTCACTGTGTGTGTGCATGTCCCCCTCCCTCGCTGTGTGTGGGTGTCCCTCCCTCGCTGTGTGTATGTGTCCCCCGCCCTCGTTGTGTGCGTGTGTCCCTCCCTCACTGTGTGCTTGTCCACCTCCCTCGATGTGTGTGTGTCCCCTCCCTCGCTGTGTGTGTGTCACCTCCTCCCATGCTGTGTGTGTGTGTGTGTGTGTGTGTGTGTGTGTGTGTGTCCCTCCCTCGCTGTGTGTGTGCGTGTCCATCTCGCTCGCTGTGTGTGTGCATATCCCTCCCTCGCTGTATGTGTGTGTGTCCCCTCCCTCACTGTGTGTGTGCCACCCCTCCCTCGCTGTGTGTGTGTGTGTGTGTCCCCCTCCCTCGATGTGTGTGTGTCCCCTCCGTCGATATGTATGTGTGTCCCCCTCCCTCACTGTGTGTGTGTGTCCCTCCCTCACTGTGTGCGTGTGTCCCTCCCTCCCTCGCTGTGTGCGTGTGTCCCTCTCCCTCACTGTGTGTGTCCCTCCCTCCCTCGCTGTGAGTGTGCCCCGCCCTCCCTCACTGTGTGCGTCTCCCCCTCCCTCGCTGTGTGTGTGTGTGTGTCCCTCCCTCACTGTGTGCGTGACCCCTCCCTCGCTGTGTGCGTGTGTCCTTCCCTCACTGTGTGCGTGTGTCCCTCCCTCACTGTGTGTGTGTGACCCCTCCCTCGCTGTGTGTGTGTGTCCCTCCCTCGCTGTGTGCGTGTGTCCCTCCCTCACTGTGTGTGTGACCCCTCCCTCACTGTGTGTGTGTGACCCCTCCCTCGCTGTGTGTGCCTGTCCCTCCCTCGCTGTGTGTGCATGTCCCTCCCTCGCTATGTGTGTGTGTGTGTGTCCCTCCCTCGCTGTGTGCGTGCGTCCCTCCCTCGCTGTGTGCATGTGTCCCTCCCTCGCTGGGTGCGTGTCCCCCTCCCTCGCTGGGTGCGTGTCACCCTCCCCTCGCTGGGTGCGTGTCACCCTCCCTCGCTGTGTGCGTGTCCCTCCCTCGCTCTGTGCGCGTCCCTGTCCCTCGCTGTGTGTGTGTGTCCCTCCCTCGCTGTGTGCGTGTCCCCCTTCCTCGCTGTGTGTGTGTCACCTCCTCCCATGCTGTGTGTGTGTGTGTGTGTGTGTGTGTGTGTGTGTGTGTGTCGTACGTGTCCCTCCCCCGCTGTGTGGGTGCGTGTCCCTCCCTCGCTGTGTCTGTTTGTCCCCCTCCCTTGATGTGTGTGTGTGTCCCTCCCTCGCTGTGTGTGTGTCCCTCCCTCGCTGGGTGCGTGTCCCCCTCCCTCGCTGTGTGTGTGCGTGCCCCTCCCCGCGCTGTGCGTGCGTCGCGCGTCCCTGTCCCTCGCTGTGTGTGTGTGTCCCTCCCTCGCTGTGTGTGTGTCTCCCCCTCCCTTGCTGTGCGTGTGTCGCCCTCGCTCACTGTTTGTGTGTGTCCCCCTCCCTCGCTGTGTGAGTAACCCCCTCCCTCGCTGTGAGTGTGTGTGTCCCCCCTCAATCGCTGTGTGTGTGTCCCCCTCCCTCGCTGTGTGCGTGTCCCCGTCCCTCGCTGTGTGTGTGTGTTTGTGTCCCTGTCTCGCTGTGTGTGCCTGTCCCCCATCCTCGCTGTGTGTGTGACCTCCTCCCTTGCTGTGTGCGTGTCCATCCCTCGCTGTGTGTGTGCGTGTCCCCTTCCTCGCTCTGTGTGTTTGTGTGTTCCCCTCCCTCGCTGTGTGTGTGCGTGTCCTCCCTCACTGTGTGTGTGCATGTCCCCCTCCCTCGCTGTGTGTGGGTGTCCCTCCCTCGCTGTGTGTATGTGTCCCCCGCCCTCGTTGTGTGCGTGTGTCCCTCCCTCACTGTGTGCTTGTCCACCTCCCTTGCTGTGTGTGTGACCCCCTCTCCCTCACTGTGTGCGTCTCCCCCCCCCCCTCGTGTGTGTGTGTGTGTGTCCCTCCCTCACTGTGTGCGTGACCCCTCCCTCGCTGTGTGTGTGTGTCCCCTCCCTCGCTATGTGCGTGTGTCCCTCCCTCGCTGTGTGTGCCTGTCCCTCCCTCGCTGTGTGTGCATGTCCCTCCCTCGCTATGTGAGTGTGTGTGTGTCCCCCTCCCTCGCTGTGTGCGTGCGTCCCTCCCTCGCTGTGTGCATGTGTCCCTCCCTCGCTGGGTGCATGTCCCCCTCCCTCGCTGGGTGCGTGTCACCCTCCCTCGCTGTGTGCGTGTCCCTCCCTCGCTCTGTGCGCGTGTCCCTCCCTCGCTCTGTGTGTGTCTCCCCCTCCCTTGCTGTGTGTGTGTCGCCCTCGCTCACTGTTTGTGTGTGTCCCCCTCCATCGCTGTGTGTGTGTCCCCCCTCCCTCGCTGTGTGCGTGTTTCCGTCCCTCGCTGTGTGTGTGTGTGTGAGTGTGTGTGTTTGTGTCCCTCTCTTGCTGTGTGTGCGTGTCCCCCATCCTCGCTGTGTGTGTGTACCCCTCCCTCGCTGTGTGTGTGCACTCCCTCACTCGCTGTGTGTGTGTCCCCCCTCCCTTGCTGTGTGCGTGTCCATCCCTCGTTGTGTGTGTGTGTGTCCCCCTTCCTCGCTCTGTGTGTGTGTGTTCCCCTCCCTCGCTGTGTGTGCGTGTCCCTCCCTCGCTGTGTGTGTGACCCCTCCCTCGCTGTGTGTGCTTGTCCCTCCCTCGCTGTTTGTGCGTGTCCCTCCCTCGCTATGTGTGTGTGTCCCCTTCCCTTGCTGTGTGCGTGTCCATCCCTCGCTGTGTTTGTGCGTGACCCCTTCCTCGCTCTGTGTGTGTGTGTCCCCCTCCCTCGCTGTGTGTGCGCGTCCCTCTCCCTCGCTGTGTGTTTGTCTCCCCCTCCCTTGCTGTGTGTGTGTCCCCCTTCCTCCCTGTATGTGTGACCCCTCCCTCGCTGTGTGTGCCCCCCCTCCCTCGCTGTGGGTATGTGTGTCCCCCCTCCCTCTCTGTGTGTGTCCCCCTCCCTCGAGGTGTGCGTGTCCCCGTCCCTCAGTGTGTGTGTCCCTCTCTCACTGTGTGTGCGTGTCCCAAACTCGCTGTGTGTGCGTGTCCCCATCATCGCTGTGTGTGTGTGTACCCCTCCCTCGCTGTGTGTGTGCCCCACCCTCCCTCGCTGTGTGTGTGCCCCCTCCCTCGCAGTTTGTGCGTGTCCCTCCCGCGCTGTGTGTGTGTGTCCCTCCCTCGCTGTGTGTGCGTGTCCCCTCCCTCGCTGTGTGTGTGTCCCCTCTCTCGCTGTGTGTGTGTGTCCCCTCCCTCGCTGTGTGTGCGTGTCCCTCCCTCGCTGTGTGTGCATGTCCCCCTCCCTCGCTGTGTGTGGTGTGTCCCTCCCTCGGTGTGTGTGCGTGCCCCTCCCTCGCTGTGTGTGTGTCCCCCTCCCTCGCTGTGTGTGTGACCCCCCTCCCTCGCTGTGTGTGTGCCCCCCTCCCTCGCTGTGTGTGTGTGTGCCCCCCTCCCTCGCTGTGTGTGTGTGTGTCCCCTCACTCGCTGTGTGTGTGTGTCCCCCTCCCTCGCTGTGTGTGTGTCCCCCCCCTCGCTGTGTGTGTGCCCCCCTCCCTCGCTGTGTGTGTGTGTGTGCCCCCCTCCCTCGCTGTGTGTGTGTGTGTGTGTGTGTGTGTCCCCTCACTCGCTGTGTGTGTGTGTCCCCCTCACTCGCTGTGTGTGTGTCCCTCCCTCGCTGTGTGTGTGCATGCCCCTCCCTCGCTGTGTGTGCGTGTCCCTACCTCACGGTGTACCTGTCCCCCTCCCTCGCTGTGTGTGTGCGTGTCCCCCATCCTCGCTGCGTGTGTGTGTGTCCCCTCCCTCGCTGTGTGTGTGTGTGTCCCTCCCTCGCTGTGTGCGTGTCCCCCCTCCCTCGCTGTGTGCGTGTCCCTCCCTCACTGTGTGTGTCGCCCTCCCTCACTGTGTGTGTGCGTGCCGCCCTCCCTCGCTGTGTGTGTGCGTGACCCCCACCCTCGCTGTGTGTGTGCGTGTCCCCCTCCCTCACTCTGTGTGCCCCTCCCTCATTGTGTGTGTGTCCCTCCCTCGCTGTGTGTTTGTGCGTGTCATTCCCTCACTCTGTGTGTGTGTGTGTGTGTTGTGTTGTTGTGTGGTGTGTGTGTCCCCCCTCCCTCGCTGTGTGTGTGCGTGTCCCCCTCCCTCGCTGTGTGTGTGCGTGTCCCCCCTCACTCGCTGTGTGTGCGTGTCCCTCCCTCGCTGTGTGTGTGTGTGTGTCCCTCCCTCGCTGTGTGTGTGTCCCCCTCCCTCGCTGTGTGCGTGTCCCTCCCTCGCTGTGTGTGTGTTGCCCTCCCTCACTGTGTGTGTGCGTGCCCCCTCCCTCGCTGTGTGTGTGCGTGACCCCCACCCTCGCTGTGTGTGTGCATGTCCCTCCCTCACTGTGTGTGGCCCTCCCTCATTGTGTGTGTGTGTCCCTCCCTTGCTGTGTGTTTGTGCGTGTCATTCCCTCACTGTGTGTGTGTGTGTGTGTGTGTGTGTCCCTCCCTCGCTGTGTGTGTGCGTGTCCCCCTCCCTCGCTGTGTGTGTGCGTGTCCCCCCCTCACTCGCTGTGTGTGTGCGTGTCCCTCCCTCGCTGTGTGTGTGTGTGTGTGTGTGTGTTGTGTGTGTGTGCCTTCCCTCACTGTGTGTGTCCCCTCCCTCGCTTTGTGTTTGTGCTTGTCATTCCCTCACTGTGTGTGTGCGTGTGTACCTCCCTCGCTGTGTGTGCGTCCCTCCTCACTGTATGTGTGTGTGTCCCCCTCCTCGCTCTGTGTGTGTTTCCCCCTCCCTCGCTGTGTGTGTGTCCCCCAACCTCGATGAGAGTGTGTGTCCATCCCTCGCTGTTTGTGTGTGTGTGTCCATCCCTCGCTGTTTGTGTGTGTCCTGCCTCGCTCTGTGTGTGTGTCCTCCCTCGCTGTGTGTGCTTGTCCCCACTCCCTCGCTGTGTGTGTGCGTGTCCCCCTCCCTCACTATGTATGTGTGTCCCCCTCCCTCACTGTGTGTGTGTCCCTCCCTCACTGTGTGTGTGCATGTCCCTCTCCCTCGCTGTGTGTGGGTGTCCCACCCCCGCTGTGTGTGCGTGTCCCCCTACCTCCCTATGTATGTGTGTGTGTGTCCTCCCTCGCTGTGTGTGCTTGTCCCCCTCCCTCGCTGTGTGTGTGCGTGTCCCCCTCCCTCGCTATGTATGTGTGTCCCTCCCTCACTGTGTGCGTGTGTACCTCCCTCGCTGTGTGCGTGTCCCCCTCTCTCACTGTGTGCGTGTCCCCCTCCCTCGCTCTGTGTGTGTTTCCCCCCCTCCCTCGCTGTGTGTGTGTCCCCCAACCTCGATGAGAGTGTGTGTCCCATCCCTCGCTTTGTGTGTGCTTGTCCTCCTCCCTCGCTGTGTGTGTATCTCCCCCCCTCCCTCGCGGTGTGTGTGTGAGTGTGTGTCCATCCCTCGCTGTTTGTGTGTGTGTGTCCATCCCTCGCTGTGTGTGTGTCCCCTACCTCGCTCTGTGTGTGTGTGTCCTCCCTCGCTGTATGTGCTTGTCCCCACTCCCTCGCTGTGTGTGTGCGTGTCCCCCTCCCTCACTATGTATGTGTGTCCCCCTCCCTCACTGTGTGTGTGTGTCCCTCCTCACTGTGTGTGTGCATGTCCCCCTCCCTCGCTGTGTGTGGGTGTCCCACCCCCGCTGTGTGTGTGCGTGTCCCCCTACCTCCCTATGTATGTGTGTGTGTGTCCTCCCTCGCTGTGTGTGCTTGTCCCCCTCCCTCGCTGTGTGTGTGCGTGTCCCCCTCCCTCGCTATGTATGTGTGTCCCACCCTCACTGTGTGCGTGTGTACCTCCCTCGCTGTGTGCGTGTCCCCCTCTCTCACTGTGTGCGTGTCCCCCTCTCTCGCTGTGTGTGTGCGTGTCCCTCCCTCGCTGTGTGTGTGCATGTCCCCTTCCCTCGCTGTCTGTGTGCGTGTGCCCCTCCCTCGCTGTGAGTGTACCCCCTCCCTCGCTGTGTGTGTCCCCCTCCCTCGCTGTGTGCGCGACTCCCTCCCTCGCTGTTTGTGTGTGCGTGTCCCTCCCTCGCTGTATGTGTGTTCGTCCCCCTCCCTCACTGTTTGTGTGCCACCTCTCCCTCGCTGTGTGCGCATCTCCCTCCCTCGCTGTGTGTGTGCGTGTCCCTCCCTCGCTGTGTGAATGTGTTCCCCTCCCTCGATGTGTGCGTGTGTCCCCTCCCTCACTATGTGTGTGTCCCCCCTCCCTCGCTGTGTGCACGTGTCCCTTCCCTCACTGTGAGTGTGTGTCTCCCTCCCTCGCTGTGTGCGTGACCCTTCCCTCGCTGTGTGTGTGTCCCCTCGCTGAGTGTGGCGTGTCCCTCCCTCGCTGTGTGTATGTGTACCCCTGCCTCGCTGTGTGCTGTGTCCCTCCCTTACTGTGTGCGTGTCCCCCTCCATCGCAGTGTGCATCCCCCTCCCTCGTGTGTGGATATCCACTCCTCCCATGCTGTGTGTGTGTGTGTGTGTGTGAGTGTCCATCCCTCGCTGTATGTGTGTGTGTCCCCCTCCCTCACTGTGTGTGTGCGCCACCCCTCCCTCGCCGTGTGTGTGTGTGTCCCCCTCCCTCGCTGTGTGTGACCCCTCCCTCGATGTGTGCGTGTCCCCTCCCTCCCTGTGTGTGTGCATGTCCCTCCCTCGATATGTGTGTGTGTCCCCCTCCCCTCCCTCAATGTGTGTGTGTGTGCCCCCTCCCTCGCTATGTATGTGTGTCCCCCTCCCTCGCTGTGTGCGTGTGTCCCTCCCTCACTGTGTGCGTGTCCACATTCCTCGCTGTGTGTGTGCCCCCTCCTCGCTGTGCGTGTGCCCCCCCCGCTGTGTGTGTCTCCCCCTCCCTCGCTGTGTGTGTGCGTGTCCCTCCCTTGCTGTATGTGTGTGTGTGTCCCCCTCCCTCACTGTGTGTGTGCCACCCCTCCCTCACTGTGTGTGTGTGTTTGTCCCTCCCTCGCTGTGTGTGTGTGTGTGTGTGTGTGTGTGCGTGACCCCTCCCTCGCTGTGTGTGAGCGTGTCCCTCCCTCGATGTGTGTGTGTCCCCCTCCCTCGCTGGTGCGTGTCCCCCTCCCTCGCTGTGTGTGCGTGTCCCTCCCTCGCTGTGTGTGTGCGCGTCCCCCTCCCTCGCTGTTGTGTGTGTGGTGTTGTGTGTCCCTCCCTCGCTGTTTGTGTCTCCCCTCTCACTTGCTGTGTGTGTGTCCCCCTCCCTCACTGTGTGTGTGTTTCCCCTCCCTCGCTGTGTGTGTTCCCCCCTCCCTCGCTGTGGTGTATGTGTGTCTCCTCACTCGCTGTGTGTGTGTGTCCCCTCCCTCACTGTGTGCGTGTCCACATTCCTCTCTGTGTGTGCGTGTCCCTCCCTCACTGTGTGTGCGCGTTCCCCTCCGACGCTGTGTGTGTGTGTGTCCCTTCTTCGCTGTTGTGTGCGTGTCCCCCTCCCTCGTGTGCGTACACCTCCTCGCTGTGTGCGTGTCCCTCCCTCACTGTGTGTGTTTGTCCCTCCCTCGCTGTGTGCATGTCCCCCCCTCTCGGTGTGTGGGTATCCA
The DNA here is from genome assembly GCF_020745735.1 of Hemiscyllium ocellatum. Taxonomy (NCBI): domain Eukaryota; kingdom Metazoa; phylum Chordata; class Chondrichthyes; order Orectolobiformes; family Hemiscylliidae; genus Hemiscyllium; species Hemiscyllium ocellatum. The sequence continues at coordinate 38,489 of NW_026868365.1, forward strand.
CTCCTCCCATGCTGTGTGTGTGTGTGTGTGTGTGTGTGTGTGTGGTGTGTCCATCCCTCGCTGTATGTGTGTGTGTCCCCCTCCCTCACTGTGTGTGTGTGCCACCCCTCCCTCGCCGTGTGTGTGTGTGTCCCCCTCCCTCGGTGTGTGACCCCTCCCTCGATGTGTGCGTGTCCCCTCCCTCGCTGTGTGTGTGCATGTCCCTCCCTCGATATGTGTGTGTGTCCCCCTCCCTCAATGTGTGTGTGAGTCCCCTCCCTCGCTCTGTGTGTGTACCCCCCCTCGCTGTGTGCGTGTGTCCCTCCCTCAATGTGTGCGTGTGCCCCTCCCTCGCTGGGTGCGTGCCCCCCTCCCTCGCTGTGTGTGTGCATGTCCCTCCCTCGCTGTGTGTATGCGCATCCCCCTCCCTCGCTGTGTGTGTGTGTGTGTGTGTGTTCCCTCCCTCGCTGTGTGGGTCTCCCCCTCCCTTGCTGTGTGTGTGTCCCCCTCCCTCACTGTGTGTGTGTTCTCCCTCCCTCGCTGTGTGTGTTCCCCCCTCCCTCGCTGTGGGTGTATGTGTGTCCCCTCACTCGCTGTGTGTGTGTCCCCCTCCCTCGCTGTGTGTTTGTGTGTCCCTCCCTCGCTGTGTGGTGTGTGTGTGTGTCTCCCTCTCTCACTGTTTTTGCGTGTGTCCCTCCCTCACTGTTTGTACGTGTCCCCCATCCTGGCTGTGTGTGTGTGTGCGTGTACCCCTCGCTCGCTGTGTCTGTGCCGCCCCTCCCTCGCAGTGTGTGTGTGTCCCTCCCTCGCTGTGTGTGTGTGTGTGTGTCCCCCTCCCTCGCTGTGTGTGTGCGTGTCCCCCTCCCTCACTGTGTGTATGTGTCCACATTCCTCGCTGTGTGTGTCCCTCCCTCGCTGTGTTTGTGCGTGTCCCTCTCCCTCACTGTGTGTGCGTGTCCCCCTCCCTCGCTGTGTGTGTGCGTGTCCCCCCCCTCGCTGTGTGTGTTGTGTGTGTGTGTGTGTGTGTGTTCCCTCCCTAGCTGTGTGTGCCGTGTCCCTCCCTCGCTGTGTGTGTGTCCCCTCCCTCGCTGGGTGCGTGCCCCCCTCCTTCGCTGTGTGTGCGTGTCCCTCCCTCGCTGTGTGTGTGCGCATCCCCCTCCCTCGCTGTGTGTGTGTGTGTGTGTGTGTGTGTCCCTCCCCGCTGTTTGTGTCTCCCCCTCACTTGCTGTGTGTGTTCCCCCCTCCCTCGCTGTGGTGTATGTGTGTCTCCTCACTCGCTGTGTGCGTGTGTCCCTCCCTCACTGTGTGCGTGTCCACATTCCTCTCTGTGTGTGCGTGTCCCTCCTCACTGTGTGTGCGCGTTCCCCTCCGACGCTGTGTGTGTGTGTGCCCCTTCTTCGCTGTGTGTGTGCGTGTCCCCCTCCCTCGTGTGCGTACACCTCTCTCGCTGTGTGCGTGTTCCTCCCTCACTGTGTGTGTTTGTCCCTCTCCTCGCTGTGTGCATGTCCCCCTCCCTCGTTGTGTGGGTATCCACTCCTCCCATGTGTGTGTGTGTGTGTGTGTGTGTGTTGTGTCCATTCCTCGCTGTATGTGTGTGTCCCCCTCCCTCACTGTGTGTGTGTGCCACCCCTCCCTCGCCGTGTGTGTGTGTGTCCCCCTCCTCGGGTGTGTGACCCCTCCCACGATGTGTGCGTATCCCCTCCCTCGCTGTGAGTGTGCGCATGTCCCTCCCTCGATATGTGTGTGTGTGTCCCCCTCCCTCAATGTGTGTGAGTCCCCTCCCTCGCTATGTATGTGTGTACCCCCCCTCGCTGTGTGCGTGTGTCCCTCCCTCAATGTGTGCGTGTGCCCCTCCCTCGCTGTGTGTGTGTGTCCCCCTCCCTCGCTGTGTACGTGTGTCCCTCCTCACTGTGTGCGTGTCCACATTCCTCGCTGTGTGTGCGTGTCCCTCCCTCACTGTGTGTGCGTGTTCCCTCCGACGCTGTGTGTGTGCGTGTCCCTCCCTCCTGTATGTGTGTGTGTGTCCCTCTCCCTCACTGTGTGTGTGTCACTCCTCCCTCGCTGTGTGTGTGTGTGTGTGTGTGTCCCTCCCTCGCTGTGTGTGTCCCGCTCCCTCACTGTGTGCGTGACCCCTCCCTCGCTGTGTGTGTGCGTGTCCCTCCCTCGCTGTGTGTGCGTGTCCCTCCCTCGCTGTGTGTGTGTGTGTCCCTCCCTCGCTGTGTGTGTGTGTCCCTTCCCTCGCTATGTGTGTGTCCCCCTCCCTCACTGTGTGTGTGTGCCCCCTCCCTCGCTGTGTGTGTGCATGTCCCTCCCTCGCTGTGTGTGTGCGCATCCCCCTCCCTCGCTGTGTGTGTGTGTGTTGTGTGTGTCCCTCCCTCGCTGTGTGGGTCTCCCCCTCCCTTGCTGTGTGTGTGTCCCCCTCCCTCCCTCACTGTGTGTGTGTTTCCCCCCCTCCCTCGCTGTGTGTGTTCCCCCCTCCCTCGCTGTGGGTGAATGTGTGTCCCCTCACTCGCTGTGTGTGTGTCCCCCCTCCCCGCTGTGTGTTTGTGTGTCCCTCCCTCGCTGTGTGTGTGTGTGTGTGTGTGTCCCCCTCCTCACTGTTTTTGCGTGTCCCTCCCTCACTGTTTGTACGTGTCCCCCATCCTGGCTGTGTGTGTGTGTGCGTGTACCCCTCCCTCGCTGTGTCTGTGCCGCCCCTCCCTCGCTGTGTGTTTGCAATCCTCCCTCGCAGTGTGTGCGTGTCCCTCCCTCGCTGTGTGTGTGTGTGTGTGTGTGTGTCCCTCCCTCGGTGTGTGTGTGTGTGTCCCTCCCGCGCTGTATGTGTGTGCGTGTCCCCTCCCTCGCTGTCTGTGTGTGTGTCCCTCCCTCGCTGTGTGTGTGCATGTCCCTCCCTCGCTGTCTGTGTGCGCATCCCCCTCCCTCGCTGTGTGTGTGTGTGTCCCTCCCTCACTGTGTGTGTCTCCCCCTCCCTTGCTGTGTGTGTTTTCCCCTCCCTCGCTGTGTGTGTTCCCCCCCCCTCCCTCGCGTGGGTGTATGTGTGTCCCCTCACTCGCTGTGTGTGTGTGTCCCTCCCTCTCGCTGTGTGTTTGTGTGTCCCTCCCTCGCTGTGTGTGTGTGTGTGTGTGTGTGTCCCTCTCTCACTGTGTGTGCGTGTCCCTCCCTCACTGTGTGTGTTCCCCCCATCCTGGCTGTTGTGTGTGTGTGTTGTGTGTGTGTGTACCCCTCCCTCGCTGTGTGTGTGCCGACCCTCCCTCGCTGTGTGTTTGCAATCCTCCCTCGCAGTGTGTGTGTCCCCTCCCTTGCTGTGTGCGTGTCCCTCCCTCGCTGTGTGTGTGTTCCCCTCCCTCGCTGTGTGTGCGCGTGTCCCCCTCCCTCACTGTGTGTATGTGTCCCCCTCCCTCGTGTGGTGTGTCTCCTCCTCCCTTGCTGTGTTTGTGTCCCCCTCCCTCACTGTGTGTGCGTGTCCCCCTCTCTCGCTGTGTGTGTGCGTGTCCCCCCTCCTCGCTGTCTGTGTGTGTGTCCCTCCCTCGCTGTGTGTGTGCGTGTCCCTCACTCACTGTGTCTGTGCGTGTCCCTTCCTCGCTGTGTGTGTGCGTTTCAGTCCTTCACTGTGTGTGTGTGTGTGTGTGGGTGTGTGTGCGCGTGTCCCTCCCTCGCTGTGTGTGTCCCTCTCTCGCTGTGTGTTTGTGCGTGTCATTCCCGCACTGGGTGTGTATGTATGTGTTTGTGTTTGTGTGTGTGTGTGTGCCCCTCCCTCCTTGTGTGTGTGCGTGTGTACCTCCCTCGCTGTGTGTGTGCGCATCCCCCTCCCTCGCTGTGTGTGTGTGTGTGTGCCCCTCCCTCCTTGTGTGTGTGCGTGTGTACCTCCCTCGCTGTGTGTGTGCGCATCCCCCTCCCTCGCTGTGTGTGTGTGTGTATATGTCCCTCCCTCGCTGTGTGTGTGCGTGTTACCCTCCCTCGCTGTGTTGTGCGCGTTCCCCCACCCTCGCTGTGTGTGTGCACCCCCACGCTCCCCGCATGTCCCTCCATCGCTGCGTGTGTGTCCACCTCCCTCGCTTTGTGCGTGTCCCTCCCTCACTGTGTGTGTTTGTCCCTCCCTTGCTGTATGTGTGTGTGTGTACCTCCCTCGCTGTGTGTGTGCGTGTCCCTCTCCCTCGCTGTGTGTGCGTGTCCCCCTCCCTCACTGTGTGTGTGCGTGTCCCCCTCCCTCGCAGTGTGTGTGCCCCCCTCCCTCGCTGTGAGTGTGCCCCCCCGCTGTGTGTGTCTCCCCTCCCTCGCTGTGTGTGTGCGTGTCCCTCCCTCGCTCTGTGTGTGCGTGTCCCGCCCTCGCTGTGAGTGTGTGTGTGTCCCGCTCCCTCACTGTGTGCGTGACCCCTCCCTCGCTGTGTGTGTGCGTGTCCCTCCCTCGCTGTTGTGTGTGTGTGTCCCGCCCTCGCTGTGTGTGTGTGTGTCCCGCTCCCTCACTGTGTGCGTGACCCCTCCCTCGCTGTGTGTGTGCGTGTCCCTCCCTCGCTGTGTGTGCGTGTCCCTCCCTCGCTCTGTGTGCGTGTCCCCTCTCTCGCTCTGTGTGTGTGTCCCCCTCCCTCGCTGTGTGTGTGTGTCCCTTCCCTCGCTATGTGTGTGTCCCCCTCCCTCGCTGGGTGCGTGCCCCCCCTCCCTCGCTGTGTGTGCGTGTCCCCCTCCTCACTGTGTTGTGCGTGTCCCCCTCCCTCGCAGTGTGTGTGCCCCCCTCCCTCGCTGTGAGTGTGCCCCCCGCTGTGTGTGTCTCCCCCTACCTCGCTGTGTGTGTGCGTGTCCCTCCCTCGCTCTGTGTGTGCGTGTCGCGCCCTCGCTGTATGTGTGTGTGTGTCCCGCTCCCTCACTGTGTGTGCGTGTCCCTCCCTCGCTCTGTGTGTGTGTCCCCCTCCCTCGCTGTGTGTGTGTGTCCCTTCCCTCGCTCTGTGTGTGCCCCCTCCCTCGCTGTGCGTGCCCCCCTCCCTCGCTGTGTGTGCATGTCCCTCCCTCGCTGTGTGTGTGCGCATCCCCCTCCCTCGCTCTGTGTGTGTGTCCCTCCCTCGCTGTGTGTGTCTCCCCCTCCCTTGCTGTGTGTGTCCCCTCCCTCACTGTGTGTGTGTTTCCCCCCCCTCGCTGTGTGTGTTCCCCCCTCCCTCGCTGTGGGTGTATGTGTGTCCCCCTCACTCGCTGTGTGTGTGTCCCCCTCCCTCGCTGTGTGTTTGTGTGTCCCTCCCTCGCTGTGTGTGTGTGTGTGTGTGTGTGTGTCCCTCTCGCACTGTGTGTGCGTGTCCCTCCCTCACTGTGTGTGCGTGTCCCCCATCCTCGCTGTGTGTGTGTGTGTGTACCCCTCCCTCGCTGTGTGTGTGCCGCCCCTCCCTCGCTGTGTGTTTGCAATCCTCCCTCGCAGTGTGTGTGCGTCCTCCCTTGCTGTGTGCGTGTCCCTCCCTCGCTGTGTGTGTCTCCCCCTCCCTTGCTGTGTGTTTCCCCTCCCTCGCTGTGTGTGTTCCCCCGTCCCTCGCTGTGGGTGTATGTGTGTACCTCTCCCTCGCTGTGTGTGCGTGTCCCTCCCTCGCTGTGTGTGTTGTGTGTTGTGTGTGTGTGTGTGTGTGTATGTCCCCCTCTCTCACTGTGTGTGCGTGTCCCCCATCCTGGCTGTGTGTGTGTGTGTGTGTGTGTGTGGTGTGTGTGTCCCTCTCACACTGTGTGTGGTGTGTCCCTCCCTCACTGTGTGTGCGTGTCCCCCTCCATCCTCGCTGTGTGTGTGTGTGTGTACCCCTCCCTCGCTGTGTGTGTGCCGCCCCTCCCTCGCTGTGTGTGTTTGCAATCCTCCCTCGCAGTGTGTGTGTGTCCTCCCTTGCTGTGTGCGTGTCCCTCCCTCGCTGTGTGTGCATCCCCCTCCCTCGCTGTGTGTGTGTGTGTGTGTGTGTGTCCCCCTCGCTGTGTGTGTCTCCCCCCTCCCTTGCTGTGTGTGTGTCCCCCTCCTCACTGTGTGTGTGTTTCCCCCTCCCTCGCTGTGTGTGTGTCCCCCTCCCTCGCTGTGGGTGTATGTGTGTACCTCTCCCTCGCTGTGTGTTTGTGTGTCCCTCCCTCGCTCTGTGTGTGTGTGTGTGTGTGTGTGTGTGTGTCCTCTCTCACTGTGTGTGCGTGTCCCCCATCCTGGCTCTGTGTGTTGTGTGTGTGTGGTCCCCCTCTCTCACTGTGTGTGTGTGTCCCTCCCTCACTGTGTGTGCGTGTCCCCCTTCTCGCTGTGTGTGTGTGTGTGTGTCCCCCTCCTCGCTGTGTGTGTGCCCCCCTCCCTCGCTGTGTTTTCAATCTCCCCCTCGCAGTGTGTGTGTGTGTCCTCCCTTTGCTGTGTGTGTGTCCCTCCCTCGCTGTGTGTGTGTGTGTGTTTGTCCTCCCTTCTGTGTGCGTGTCCCCCTCCCCTGCTGTGTGTGTGTGAGTTGTGTCCCTCCCTCCTGTGTGTGCGCGTGTCCCCCTCCCTCACTGTGTGTATGTGTCCCCACCCTCGCTGTGTGTGTGTGTCCCCCCTCCCTTGCTGTGTTTGTGTCCCCCTCCCTCACTGTGTGTGCGTGTCCCCCCCCCTCGCTGTGTGTGTGTCCCCCCTCCCTCAGTGTGTGTGTGTGTGTGCGTGTCCATCCCGCGCTGTATGTGTCGTGTCCCCCCTCCCTCGCTGTCTGTGTGTGTGTCCCTCCCTCGCTGTTGTGTGTGCGTGTCCCTCCCTCACTGTGTGTGTGTTTTTATGTGTGTGTGTGTTCCCCCTCCCTCACTGTGTGCGTGTCCCTTCCTCGCTGTGTGTGTGCATTTCCGTCCCTCACTGTGTGTGTGTGTGTGTGTGCCCCTCCCTCATTGTGTGTGTGCGCCCCTCCCTCCTGTTGTGTGTGTGTGTGTCCCTCCCTCATTGTGTGCGTGTGCCCCTCCCTCACTTTTGTGTGTGTGTGTGTGCCCTCCCTCACTCTGTGTGTGTGTCCCTCTCTCGCTGTTTTTGTTGTGCGTGTCATTCCCACACTGGGTGTGTGTGTATGTGTTTGTGTGTGTGTGCCCCTCCCCTCGCTGTGTGTGCGTGTCCGCCCCTCCCTCGCTGTGTGTGCGCGTGACCCCCACCCTCGCTGTGTGTGTGTGCATGTCCCCTCCATCGCTGCGTGTGTGTCCACTCCCTCGCTGTGTGGGTGTCCCCCTCACTGTTGTGTGTTTGTCCCTCCCTTGCTGTATGTGTTGTGGTCCCTCCCTCGCTGTGTGTGCGTGTCCCCCTCCCTCGCTGTGTGTGCGTGTCCCCCCTCGCTGTGAGTGTGTGTGTGACCCCCTCCCTCGCTGTGTGTGCGCGTGTCCCCCTCCCTCGCTGTGTGTATGTGTCCCCCCTCCCTCGGTGTGTGTGTGTCTCCCCCTCCCTTGCTGTTTTTGTGTCCCCCCTCCCTCACTGTGTGTGTGCTCCCCCCCTCCCTCGCTGTGTGTGTGTTCCCCCTCCCTCGGTTGTTGTGTGTGTGCGTGTCCCTCCCGCGCTGTTTGTGTGCGTGTCCCCCTTCCTCACTGTCTGTGTGTCTGTGTCCCTCCCTCGCTGTGTGTGTGCGTATCCCTCCCTCACTGTGTGTGTGTGTGTGTGCCCTCCCTCACTGTGTGCGTGTCCCTCCCTCGCTGTGTGTGCATTTCCGTCCCTCACTGTGTGTGTGTGTGTGCCCCTCCCTCATTGTGTGTGTGTGCCCCTCCCTCACTCTGTGTGTGTCCCTCTCTCGCTGTGTGTTTGTACGTGTCATTCCGCACTGGTGTGTATGTATGTTTTGTGTGTTTTTGTGTGCCCCTCCCTCGCTGTGTGTGTGCGTGGTGTACCTCCCTCCTGTGTGTGCACGTGACCCCCACCCTCGCGGTGGTGTGTCGCATGTCCCTCCATCGCTGCGTGTTGTGTCCATCTCCTTCGCTGTGTCGTGTCCCTCCCCCTCACTGTGTATGTTGTCCCCTCCCTTGCTGTATGTGTGTGTGTCCCTCCCTCGCTGTGTTTGTGTGTGTCCCTCCCTCGCTGTGTGTGCGTGTCCCCCTCCCTCGCTGTGTGTGTGTGCCCCTCCCACACTTTGTGTGTTTGTGTCCCCCTCCCTCGCTGTGTGTGTGTGTCCCCTCCCTCACTCTGTGTGTGTCCCTCTCTCGCTGTTTGTTTTGCGTGTCATTCCCGCACTGGTATGTATGTGTGTGCTTGTGTGTGTGTGTGTGTGTGGTGGTGCCCCTCCCTCACTGTGTGTGTGTCTGTGCCCCTCCCTCATTGTGTTGTGTCTGCCCCTCCATCACTTTGTTGTGTGTGTGGTAATGCCCCTCCCTCACTCTCTGTGTGTCCCTCTTTCGCTGTGTTTTGTGCGTGTCATTCCCGCACTGGGTGGTGTGTTGTGTGTGTGTGTGTCCCTCCCTCGCTGTGTGTGCATGTGTACTCCCTCGGTGTGTGTGTGTGTCTCTCCCTCACTGTATGTGTGCGACCCTCCCACGCTCGTGTGTTGGTGCCTCCTCCCTCGCTCTGTGTGTGTGTGTCCCCCCCTCCCTCGCTGTGTGTGTGCGTGTCCCCCTCCCTCGCTGTGTGTGTGCGCATGTCCCACCCTCGCTGCGTGTGTCCACCTCCCTCGCTGTGTGCGTGTCCCTCCCTCACTGTGTGTGTTTGACCCTCCCTCGCTGTATGTGTGGTGTGTGTGTCCTGTCTCGCTGTGTGTGTGCGTGTCCCCCTCCCTCGCTGTGTGTGTGTGTGTCCCTTCCTCGCTGTGTGCGTGCTTTCCGTCCCTCACTTGTGTGTGTGTGTGTGTGCCCCTCCCTCATTGTATGTGTGCACCCCTCCATCACTGTGTGTGTGTGTGTGCCCCTCCTCATTGTGTGTGTGTGCCCCTCCCTCACTTTGTGTGTGTGTATGTGTGTGTGTGTGCCCCTCCCTCACTCTGTGCGTGTCCCTCTCTCGCTGTGTTGTTTGTGCGTGTCATTCCCGCACTGGGTGTGTATGTGTGTGTTTGTGTTGTGTGTGCGTGTGCCCCTCCCTCGCTGTGTGCGTGCGTGTGTACCTCCCTCGTTGTGTGTGTGTGTCCCTCCCTCACTGTATGTGTGTGTACCACTCCCCTCGCTGTGTGTGTGCCCCCCCTCCCTCGCTGTGCGTGCAACCCTCCCTTGCAGTGTGTGTGCCCTCCCTCCCTTGCTGTGTGCGTGTCCCCTCCCTCGCTGTGTGTGCTGTACCTCTCCTCGCTGTTGTATGTGTGTCCCCCTCCCTCGCTGTTTGTGTGCGTGTCCCCCTCCCTCACTGTGTGTGCGTGTCCCCCTCCCTCGCTGTGTGTGTGTTCCCTCCCCTCGGTGTGTTGTGTATGCGTGACCCTTGCTCGCTGTTGTGTGCCCCTCCTCACTGTGTGTGTGTCCCCCTCCCTCGCTGTGTGCGTGTCCCTCCCTCGCTGTATGTGTGTGCGTGTCCCCGTCCCTCGCTGTGTGTGTGCGTGTCGCCATCCCTCACTGTGTGTGTGCGTGTCCCCTCCCTCTGTGTGTGTGTGCTGTCCTGTCCTTCCTCGCTGCGTGTGTGTCCAACTCCCTCGCTGTGTGTGTGTCCCTCCCTCGCTGTTTGTGTGTGCGTGTCCCCCTCCCTCGCTGTCTGTGTGTGTATCCCTCCCTCGCTGTGTGTTTGTGTGTCCCTCCCTCACTCTGTGTGTGTGTGTGTGTGTGTGTTGCCCCTCCCTCACTGTGTGTGTGTCCCTCCCTCGCTGTGTGTTTTTGCGTGTCATTCCCGCACTGTGTGTGTGTGTGTGTGTGTGTGTCCCTCCCTCGCTGTGTGTGTGCATGTTACTTCCCTCGCTGTGTGTGTGTGTCTCTCCCTCACTGTATGTGTGCGACCCTCCCACGCTCTGTGTGTGTGTGCCTCCTCCCTCGCTCTGTGTGTGTGTGTCCCCCTCTTGCCCCCTGTGTGTGTGCGCATGTCCCACCCTCGCTGCGTGTGTCCACCTCCCTCGCTGTGTGCGTGTCCCTCCCTCACTGTGTGTGTTTGACCCTCCCTCGCTGTATGTGTGTGTGTGTGTCCTGTCTCGCTGTGTGTGTGCGTGTCCCCCTCCCTCGCTGTGTGCACACCCCCTCCCTCGGTGTGTGTGTCCCTTCCTCGCTGTGTGCGTGCGTTTCCGTCCCTCACTGTGTGTGTGTGTGTGTGCCCCTCCCTCATTGTATGTGTGCACCCCTCCATCACTGTGTGTGTGTGTGTGCCCCTCCCTCATTGTGTGTGTGTGCCCCTCCCTCACTTTGTGTGTGTGTATTGTGTGTGTGTGCCCCTCCCTCACTCTGTGCGTGTCCCTCTCTCGCTGTTTGTTTGTGCGTGTCATTCCCGCACTGGGTGTGTAGTGTGTGTTTTGTGTGTGTGTGCGTGTGCCCCTCCCTCGCTGTGTGCGTGCGTGTGTACCTCCCTCGTTGTGTGTGTGTGTCCCTCCCTCACTGTATGTGTGTGTACCACTCCCTCGCTGTGTGTGTGCCCCCCTCCCTCGCTGTGCGTGCAACCCTCCCTGCAGTGTGTGTGCCCTTCCTCCCTTGCTGTTGCGTGTCCCTCCCTCGCTGTGTGTGCGTGTACCTCCCTCGCTGTGTGTATGTGTGTCCCCCCTCCCTCGCTGTTTGGTGTTCGTGTCCCCCCTCCCCTCACAGCTGTGTGTGTGTGTCCCTCTCCCTCGGTGTGTGTGTGTATGCGTGTCCCTTGCTCGCTGTGTGTGTGCCCCTCCCTCACTGTGTGTGTGTCCCCCTCCCTCGCTGTGTGCGTGTCCCCTCCCTCGCTGTGTATGTGTGTGCGTGTCGCCGTCCCTCGCTGTGTGTGTGCGTGTCGCCATCCCTCACTGTGTGTGTGCGTGTCCCCCTCCCTCTGTGTGTGTGTGCGTGTCCCTCCCTCGCTGCGTGTGTGTCCAACTCCCCCTCTCTGTGTGCGTGTCCCTCCCTCACTATGTGTGTTTGTCCCTTCCTCGCTGTATGTGTGTGCGTGTCCCCCTCCCTCGCTGTCTGTGTGTGTATCCCTCCTCGCTGTGTGTGTGTGTCCCTCCCTCACTCTGTGTGTGTGTTGTGTGTGTGTGTGTGTGTGCCCCTCCCTCACTGTGTGTGTGTCCCTCCCTCGCTGTGTGTTTGTGCGTGTCATTCTCGCACTGGGTGTGTATGTGTGTGTGTGTGTGTGTGTGTGCGCCCCTCCCTCGCTGTGTGTGTGCGTGTGTACATCCCTCGCTGTGTGTGTGTCCCTCCCTCACTGTATGTGTGTGACCCTCCCACGCTCTGTGTGTGTGTGCCTCCCTCGCTCTGTGTGTGTGTTTCCCCCTCCCTCGCTGTGTGTGTGCATGTCCCTCCCGCGCTGTGCGTGTGCGTGTCCCTCCCTCACTCTGTGTGTGTGTGTGTGTCCCTCCCTCGCTGTGTGTGCGTGTCCCCCTCCCTCGCTGTGTGTGTGTGTCTCCCCCTCCCTCGCTGTGTGTGTGTGTCCCCCTCCCCTCGCTGTGTGTGTGTGTCACCTCGCTGTGTGTGTGCGTGTCCCCCTCCCTCGCTGTGTGTGTGTGTCCCTCCTTCGCTGTGTGTGCGTGTCCCCCCCTCGCTGTGTGTGTGTGTGCCCCCTCCCTCGCTGTGTGTGTCCCCCTCCCTCGCTATGTGTGTCCCCCTCCCTCGCTGGTGCGTGTTCCTCCCCGCTGTGTGAGTGTGTGTGTCCCCCTCCCTCGCTGAGTGTGTGTGTCCCTCCCTCGCTGTGCGTGTCCCTCCCTCAATGTGTGTGTGTCCCCCCCTCGCTGTGTGTGTCTCCCCTCGCTGTGTGTGTCCGCCCCCTCGCTGTGTGTGTCTCCCCCCTCGATGTGTGTGTCTCCTCCCTCGCTGTGTGTGTGTCCGCCCCTCGCTGTGTGTGTCCCCCTCCCCTCGCTGTGTCTGTCCCCCTCCCTCGCTGTGTTTGCGTGACCCCCCTCCCTGTTTTGCGTGACCCCCCCTCGCTCTGTGTGAGTGTCCCCCTCCCTCGCTGTGTGTGTGTCCCCCTCCCTCACTGTGTGTGTGTGTGTGTCCCTCCCTCGCTGTGTGTGTGTCCCTTCGCTGCATGTCTGTGCGTGTCCCTCCCTCGCTGTGTGAGTGTTTGTCCCTCCCTCGGTGTGTGCACGTGTCCCTCCCTCGTTGTGTTTGCGTATCACTTTCTTGCTATATGTGTGCGTGTCCCTCCCTCGCTGTGTGTGTGTGCGTGTCCTTCCCTCGCTCTGTGTGTGTGTGTGTGTCTGTGTGTGTGTGTCCCTCCCTCACTGTATGTGTGCGTGTCCTTCCCTCGCTGTGTGTGTGTGTGTGCCCCTCCATCGCTGTGTTTGTGTCCCTCACAGTGTGTGTGTGTGTGTGTGTGTGCGGTGCGCGCGTGCCTGTCCTCCTCTCACTGTGTGTGTCCTTCCCTCGCTGTGTCTGTGTGTGTGTGTGTGCGTTTTGCATGTTCCCCCCTTCACTGTGTGTGTGTCCCTCCCTCGCTGTATGTGTGCGTGTCCCACCCTCGGTGCGTGTGTGTGCGTGTCCCACCCTCGCTGTGTGTGTGCGTGCATGTCCTTCCCTCGCTGTGTTTCTGGGTGTATTCCCCCTCAATGTGCGTGTGTGTGTGTGTCCTTCCCTCGCTGTGTGTCTGCGTCTATCCCCCTCACTGTGTGTGTGTGTGTGTGTGTGTGTGTTGTGTGTGTGTGTGTGTGTCCATGTCCTTCCCTCACTGTGTGCCTGCGGGTATCTCCCTCCCTGTGTGTGTTTTGCGTGTCGCTCCCTTGCTGTGTGTGTCCAATATTTGCACCATCAGTGAACTGGCCATCATAAATTTGACTGTGTGATTCTGGAATGTGTGTTTAAGTAAGTTCACCATGAGAAATGCAGGGTTTAGTGTATCAGTAAAGGAGTGGGTCTGGGTCAGATGCTGTTCAGAGTTTTGGAATGGACTTGTTGGGCCGAAGGGCCTTGTTCCACACTATGGCGATTCTAGTTATTGTCCAGCCCTGTCAACGATCCCCGTCTCTTAAATCTTGCCTTATCCCCAATATTCTCCTTAACACTGTAATCTCCTCCAGTCTCCAAAACACTCTTTGCCTATGTAGCTTCTCCAGTCCTTGCAAAGATCGATATGTCTGTCACCTCTTCCTGCTTTGAGAACCCTCCCTGTAACTATTACCATTTGGTACAGCACCTCCCAATCAATTGCTCCCTCTTGAAACTCCCAAAAACCATTTGTATCTCGAAAACTCATCTGGACTGTCTCAACTTCCCATTGACAGTTACGTGCTGAGACCTGCTCTATATCAGTGAAGTTATTAAGTCTTGGCAACACTCGCGGTTATAACCTCCCTCCAGCTTTACGCCAACGAGGATCCGAGAACTCTTTTTTCAAACCGACAGCCATCTCTGGTGTCTGTAATCTCCTCCACTCCCCAGAATTCATTCCCTCTGACTCCTCTGTAGTCCATTAAACACTCCCTCACACTGTGTCTGTGTCATTGTAACCTTCTGCAAAAACACAACCTCCCTATCTGTGTAAATCCCTACACTGGTGCCTATCCCTCTCAGCTCCGTCTTACAATACAACCCTCCATGTTTGTGTATTCACCTTCAGTCCCTACTCACCTCCCTATCTGTGTAACCTTCGCCATGCATTTTGCTTCAGTCTCTTCAATTGTCCCTGTCAGTGTAACCTCTTCCAGACCGGAAAACTCCCCCTCTCTTTAACTTACTCAGGCCACACAACCCTCACTATCTATAACCTACTCCAGTATGAAAACGTACCTCTGCAAATTGCTCCAAGTCTTCGACTCTCCATAAGCTCCTGCAGCTCCTTACATCCCACCCTATCTACCAAATCTCTTCCATTCCCTTCCATTCCCTAAACACCCAACATCTGTGGAGACCCGACCACCATCCCTATCAGTGTCATCCTCTCAGGTCTCTGCAGAATTACTGAACTGTCGAACTCACTCCATGCCTGTGCCTCTCCCAATCCAGTCCCTACTAAACCCACTATCTATTTAACACCGTCCTGTCACTATCACCCCCATGTCAATGTAAGCTCCTCCTGTGTCTCCACTATCTACCCATCTCCATAACCGTGTCCAGCTCTTACAGCACTATCTGTTTAAATATCACCTTCCTCTTGTTTGTGCTATGCTCCCTTATCTGTGAAACTGTTTTTCTGACCACAAATTGTTATCCCAGTCCTCTGAAAAGAAATCCAGATTCCCC
>NW_026868366.1:0-52621 GCF_020745735.1 Hemiscyllium ocellatum
CCCAGTCCCAGCACAGACCTCCAGTCCCAGCACAGACCTCCAGGCCCAGCACAGAGGCCCAGTCCCAGCACAGATCTCCAGTCCCAGCACAGAGGCCCAGTCCCAGCACAGACCTCCAGTCCCAGCACAGACCTCCAGTCCCAGCACAGAGATCCAGTCCCAGCACAGACCTCCAGACCCAGCACAGAGGCCCCGTCCCAGCACAGAGCCCAGTCCCAGCACAGACCTCCAGTCCCAGCACAGACCTCCAGTCCCATCACAGATTCCCAGTCCCAGCACAGAGTCCCAGTCCCAGCACAGAGGCCCAGTACCAGCACAGATCTCCAGTCCCAGCACAGAGCCCCAGTCCCAGCACAGAATCCCAGTCCCAGCACAGAGGCCCAGTCCCAGCACAGATCTCCAGTCCCAGCACAGAGGGCCCAGTCCCAGCACAGACCTCCAGTCCCAGCACAGACCTCCAGTCCCAGCACAGAGATCCAGTCCCAGCACAGACCTCCAGACCCAGAACAGAGGCACCGTCCCAGCACAGAGTCCCAGTCCCAGCACAGACCTCCAGTCCCAGCACAGACCTCCAGTCCCAGCACAGAGCTCCAGTCCCAGCACAGACCTCCAGTCCCAGCACAGAGCCCAGTCCCAGCACAGACCTCCAGTCCCAGCACAGAGGCCCAGTCCCATCACAAGGCCCAGTCCCAGCACAGACCTCCAGTCCCAGCAGAGACCTCCAGTCCCAACAGTGAGGCCCAGTCCCAGCACAGTCCTCCAGTCCCAGCACAGAGGCCCAGTCCCGGAACAGACCTCCAGTCCCAGCAGAGACCTCCAGTCCCAGCACAGACCTCCAGTCCCAGCACGGACCTTCAGTCCCAACACAGAGCTCCAGTCCCAGCACAGACCTCCGGTCCCAGCACAGAACTCCAGTCCCAGCACAGAGCTCCAATCCCAGCAGAGACCTCCAGTCCCAGCACAGAGTCCCAGTCCCAGCACAGACCTCCAGTCCCAGCACAGAGGCGCAGTCCCAGCAGAGACCTCCAGTCCCAGCACAGACCTCCAGTCCCAGCACAGATGCCCAGTCCCGGACAGACCTCCAGTCCCAGCACAGAGCTCCAGTCCCAGCACAGACCTCCAGTCCCAGCACAGAGCCCCAGTCCCAACACAGAGGCCCAGTCCCAGCACAGACCTCCAGTCCCAGCACAGACCTCCAGTCCCAGCACAGAGCTCCTGTCCCAGCACAGATGTCAAGTCCCAGCACAGATCTCCAGACCCAGCTCAGGGGCCCAGTCCCAGCACAGACCTCCAGTCCCAGCACAGAGTCCCAGTCCCACCACAGACCTCCAGTCCCAGCACAGAGCTCCGTCCCAGCGCAGACCTCCAGTCCCAGCACAGAGCTCCAGTCCCAGCACAGAGCCCCAGTCCCAGCACAGAGCCTCAGATCCAGCACAGAGCCCCAGTCCCAGCACAGAACCCCAGTCCCAGCACAGAGCTCCAGTCCCAGCACAGAGCCCCAGTCCCAGCTCAGACTCCCAGTCCCAGCACAGAGACAGAGTCCCAGCACAGAGCCCCAATCCCAGCACGAGACCCAGTCCCAGCACAGACCTCCAGTCCCAGCACAGATCCCAGTCCCAGCACAGACCTCCAGTCCCAGCACAGACCCCCAGTCCCAGCACAGAGCCCAGTCCCAGCACAGACCTCCAGTCCCAGCACAGACCACCAGTCCCAGGACAGAACCCCAGTCCCAGCACAGACCTCCAGTCCCAGCACAGACCTCCAGTCCCAGGACAGAACCCCAGTCCCAGCACAGACCTCCAGTACCAGCACAGACCTCCAGTACCAGCACAGACCTCCAGTCCCAGTACAGAGCCCCAGTCCCAACACAGAGGCCCAGTCCCAGCACAGACCTCCAGTCCCAGCACAGACCTCCAGTCCCAGCACAGAGCTCCAGTCCCAGCGCAGATGTCAAGTCCCAGCACAGATCTCCAGTCCCAGCACAGGGGCCCAGTCCCAGCACAAAGCTCCAGTCCCAGCACAGACCTCCAGTCCCAGCACAGAGGCCCAGTCCCAGCACAGAGGCCCAGTCCCAGCACAGATCTCCAGTCCCAGCACAGAGGCCCAGTCCCAGCACAGAGCCCAGTCCCAGCACAGACCTCCAGTCCCAGCACAGACCTCCAGTCCCAGCACAGAGACCCAGTCCCAGCACAGAGGCCCAGTCCCAGCACAGACCTCCAGTCCCAGCACAGAGGCGCAGTCCCAGCAGAGACCTCCAGTCCCAGCACAAACCTCCAGTCCCAGCACAGATGCCCAGTCCCGGAACAGACCTCCAGTCCCAGCACAGAGCTCCCGTCCCAGCACAGAGCTCCAGTCCCAGCACAGACCTCCAGTCCCAGCACAGAGTCCCAGTCCTAGCACAGAGTCCCAGTCCCAGCACAGACCTCCAGTCCCAGCACAGAGCCCAGTCCCATCACAGGGCCCAGTCCCAGCACAGACCTCCAGTCCCAGCAGAGACCTCCAGTCCCAACAGTGAGGCCCAGTCCCAGCACAGTCCTCCAGTCCCAGCACAGAGGCCCAGTCCCGGAACAGACCTCCAGTCCCAGCAGAGACCTCCAGTCCCAGCACAGATCTCCAGTCCCAGCACAGATCTCCAGTCCCAGCACAGAGTCCCAATCCCAGCACAGAGTCCCAGTCCCAGCACAGAGCCCAAGTCCCAGCACAGACCTCCAATCCCAGTAGAGACCTCCAGTCCCACCACAGAGTCCCAGTCCCAGCACAGAGCTCCGTCCCAGCGCAGACCTCCAGTCCCAGCACAGAGCTCCAGTCCCAGCACAGAGCCCCAGTCCCAGCACAGAGCCTCAGATCCAGCACAGAGCCCCAGTCCCAGCACAGAACCCCAGTCCCAGCACAGAGCTCCAGTCCCAGCACAGACCTCCAGTCCCAGCACCGAGTCCCAGTCCCAGCACAGAGTCCCAGTCCCAGCACAGAGGCCCCGTCCCAGCACAGATCTCCAGTCCCAGCACAGAGTCCCAATCCCAGCACAGAGTCCCAGTCCCAGCACAGAGCCCAGTCCCAGCACAGACCTCCAGTCCCAGCACAGAGTCCCAGTCCCACCACAGACCTCCAGTCCCAGCACAGAGCTCCGTCCCAGCGCAGACCTCCAGTCCCAGCACAGAGCTCCAGTCCCAGCACAGAGCCCCAGTCCCAGCACAGAGCCTCAGATCCAGCACAGAGCCCCAGTCCCAGCACAGAACCCCAGTCCCAGCACAGAGCTCCAGTCCCAGCACAGAGCCCCAGTCCCAGCTCGTACTCCCAGTCCCAGCACAGAGACAGAGTCCCAGCACAGAGCCCCAATCCCAGCACGAGACCCAGTCCCAGCACAGACCTCCAGTCCCAGCACAGAGTCCCAGTCCCAGCACAGACCTCCAGTCCCAGCACAGACCACCAGTCCCAGCACAGAGGCCCAGTCCCAGCACAGACCTCCAGTCCCAGCACAGACCACCAGTCCCAGCACAGAACCCCAGTCCCAGCACAGACCTCCAGTCCCAGCACAGACCTCCAGTCCCAGCACAGAACCCCAGTCCCAGCACAGACCTCCAGTACCAGCACAGACCTCCAGTCCCAGCACAGACCTCCAGTCCCAGTACAGAGCCCCAGTCCCAACACAGAGGCCCAGTCCCAGCACAGACCTCCAGTCCCAGCACAGACCTCCAGTCCCAGCACAGAGCTCCTGTCCCAGCACAGATGTCAAGTCCCAGCACAGATCTCCAGACCCAGCTCAGGGGCCCAGTCCCAGCACAGACCTCCAGTCCCAGCACAGAGTCCCAGTCCCACCACAGACCTCCAGTCCCAGCACAGAGGCCCAGTCCCAGCACAGAGACCCAGTCCCAGCACAGAGCCCAGTCCCAGCACAGACCTCCAGTCCCAGCACAGACCTCCAGTCGCAGCACAGAGCCCCAGTCCCAGCACAGACCTCCAGTCCCAACACAGAGCACCAGTCCCAGCACAGACCTCCAGCCCAGCACAGAGGCCCAGTCCCAGCACAGACCTCCAGTCCCAGCACAGACCTCCAGTCCCAGCACAGAGCCCCAGTCCCAGCACAGACCTCCAGTCCCAGCACAGAGGCCCAGTCCCAGCACAGACCTCCAGTCCCAGCACAGACCTCCAGTCCCAGCACAGAGCTCCACTCCCAGCACAGAGGCCCAGTCCCAGCACAGACCTCCAGTCCCAGCACAGACCTCCTGTCCCAGCACAGAGGCCCAGTCCCAGCACAGACCTCCAGTCCCAGCACAGAGGCCCAGTCCCAGCACAGACCTCCAGTCCCAGCACAGAGGCCCAGTCCCAGCACAGAGGCCCAGTCCCAGCACAGACCTCCAGTCCCTGCACAGACCTCCAGTCCCAGCACAGACCACCAGTCCCAGCACAGAGGCCCAGTCCCAGCACAGACCTCCAGTCCCAGCACAGACCTCCAGTCCCAGCACAGACCACCAGTCCCAGCACAGAGGCCCAGTCCCAGCACAGACCTCCAGTCCCAGCACAGACCTCCAGTCCCAGGACAGAACCCCAGTCCCAGCACAGACCTCCAGTCCCAGCACAGACCTCCAGTCCCAGCACAGAGCCCAGTCCCAACACAGAGGCCCAGTCCCAGCACAGATCTCCAGTCCCAGCACAGACCTCCAGTCCCAGCACAGAGACCCAGTCCCAGCACAGACCTCCAGTCCCAGCACAGAGACCCAGTCCCAGCACAGAGGCCCAGTCCCAGCACAGAGGCCCAGTCCCAGCACAGATCTCCAGTCCCAGCACAGACCTCCAGTCCCAGCACCGACCTCCAGTCCCAGCACAGACCTCCAGTCCCAGCACAGACCTCCAGTCCCAGCACAGAGACCCAGTCCCAGCACAGAGGCCCAGTCCAGCACAGACCTCCAGTCCCAGCACAGAGGCCCAGTCCCAGCACAGAGGCCCAGTCCCAGCACAGACCTCCAGTCCCAGCACAGAGTCCCAGTCCCAGCACAGAGTCCCAGTCCAGCACAGAGGCCCAGTCCCAGCACAGAAGCCCAGTCCCAGTACAGAGGCCCAGTCCCAGCACAGACCACCAGTCCCAGCACAGACCTCCAATCCCACCACAGACCTCCAGTCCCAGCACAGAGCTCCGTCCCAGCACAGACCTCCAGTCCCAGCGCAGACCTCCAGTCCCAGCACAGACCTCCTGTCCCAGCTCAGGGGCCCAGTCCCAGCACAGAGCTCCTGTCCCAGCACAGAGACCCAGTCCCAGCAGAGGCCTAGTACCAGCACAGAGCTCCAGTCCCAGTACAGAGCCCCAGTCCCAGCACAGTGCCCCGTCCCAGCACAGACCTCCAGTCCCAGTGCAGAGGCCCAATCCCAGCACAGAGACCCAGTCCCAACACAGAGCACCAGTCCCAGCACAGACCTCCAGTCCCAGCACAGACCTCCAGTCCCAGCATAGAGCTCCAGTCCCCGCACAGAGGCCCAGTCCCAGCACAGAGCTCCAGTCCCAGCGCAGAGGCCCAGTCCCAGCACAGACCTCGAGTCCCAGCACAGACCTCCAGTCCCAGCATAGAGCTCCAGTCCCAGCACAGAGGCCCAGTCCCAGCACAGAGACCCAGTCCCAACACAGAGCCCAGTCCCAGCACAGACCTCCAGTCCCAGCACAGACCTCCAGTCGCAGCACAGAGCTCCAGTCCCAGTACAGAGCCCCAGTCCCAGCACAGTGCCCCGTCCCAGCACAGACCTCCAGTCCCAGTGCAGAGGCCCAATCCCAGCACAGAGACCCAGTCCCAACACAGAGCACCAGTCCCAGCACAGACCTCCAGTCCCAGCACAGACCTCCAGTCCCAGCATAGAGCTCCAGTCCCCGCACAGAGGCCCAGTCCCAGCACAGAGCTCCAGTCCCAGCACAGAGGCCCAGTCCCAGCACAGACCTCCAGTCCCAGCACAGACCTCCAGTCCCAGCATAGAGCTCCAGTCCCAGCACAGAGGCCCAGTCCCAGCACAGACCTCCAGTCCCAGCATAGACCTCCAGTCCCAGCATAGAGCTCCAGTCCCCGCACAGAGGCCCAGTCCCAGCACAGAGCTCCAGTCCCAGCACAGATGCCCAGTCCCAGCACAGACCTCGAGTCCCAGCACAGACCTCCAGTCCCAGCATAGAGCTCCAGTCCCAGCACAGAGGCCCAGTCCCAGCACAGAGCTCCAGTCCCAGCACAGAGGCCCAGTCCCAGCACAGACCTCCAGTCCCAGCACAGGTCTCCAGTCCCAGCACAGACCACCAGTCCCAGCACAGAGGACCAGTCCCAGCACAGACCTCCAGTCCCAGCACAGACCACCAGTCCCAGCACAGAGTCCCAGTCCCAGCACAGACCTCCAGTCCCAGCACAGACCACCAGTCCCAGCACAGAGCCCAGTCCCAGCACAGACCTCCAGTCCCAGCACAGACCACCAGTCCCAGGACAGAACCCCAGTCCCAGCACAGACCTCCAGTCCCAGCACAGACCTCCAGTCCCATGACAGAACCCCAGTCCCAGCACAGACCTCCAGTACCAGCACAGACCTCCAGTACCAGCACAGACCTCCAGTCCCAGTACAGAGCCCCAGTCCCAACACAGAGGCCCAGTCCCAGCACAGACCTCCAGTCCCAGCACAGACCTCCAGTCCCAGCACAGAGCTCCTGTCCCAGCACAGATCTCCAGTCCCAGCACAAAGCTCCAGTCCCAGCGCAGAGACCCAGTCCCAGCACAGAGCCCAGTCCCAGCACAGATCTCCAGTCCCAGCACAGAGGCCCAGTCCCAGCACAGAGGCCTAGTCCCAGCACAGACCTCCAGTCCCAGCACAGACCTCCAGTCCCAGCACAGAGACCCAGTCCCAGCACAGAGGCCCAGTCCCAGCACAGACCTCCAGTCCCAGCACAGATTCCCAGTCCCAGCACAGAGTCCCAGTCCCAGCACAGAGGCCCAGTACCAGCACAGATCTCCAGTCCCAGCACAGAGCCCCAGTCCCAGCACAGAATCCCAGTCCCAGCACAGAGGCCCAGTCCCAGCACAGACCTCCAGTCCCAGCACAGACCTCCAGGCCCAGCACAGAGGCCCAGTCCCAGCACAGATCTCCAGTCCCAGCACAGAGCTCCTGTCCCAGCACAGATGTCAAGTCCCAGCACAGATCTCCAGTCCCAGCACAGAGCCCCAGTCCCAGCACAAAGCTCCAGTCCCAGCACAGACCTCCAGTCCCAGCACAGAGACCCAGTCCCAGCACAGACCTCCAGTCCCAGCACAGAGCCCCAGTCCCAGCACAGAGGCCCAGTCCCAGCACAGACCTCCAGTCCCAGCACAGAGACCCAGTCCCAGCACAGACCTCCAGTCCCAGCACAGAGACCCAGTCCCAGCACAGAGGCCCAGTCCCAGCACAGATCTCCAGTCCCAGCACAGAGGCCCAGTCCCAGCACAGAGGCCTAGTCCCAGCACAGACCTCCAGTCCCAGCACAGACCTCCAGTCCCAGCACAGAGACCCAGTCCCAGCACAGAGGCCCAGTCCCACACAGACCTCCAGTCCCAACAGTGAGGCCCAGTCCCAGCACAGTCCTCCAGTCCCAGCACAGAGGCCCAGTCCCAGAACAGACCTCCAGTCCCAGCAGAGACCTCCAGTCCCAGCACAGACCTCCAGTCCCAGCACAGATCTCCAGTCCCAGCACAGAGTCCCAATCCCAGCACAGAGTCCCAGTCCCAGCACAGAGCCCAAGTCCCAGCACAGACCTCCAATCCCAGTAGAGACCTCCAGTCCCACCACAGAGTCCCAGTCCCAGCACAGAGCTCCGTCCCAGCACAGACCTCCAGTCCCAGCACAGAGCTCCAGTCCCAGCACAGAGCCCCAGTCCCAGCACAGAGCCTCAGATCCAGCACAGAGCCCCAGTCCCAGCACAGAACCCCAGTCCCAGCACAGAGCTCCAGTCCCAGCACAGACCTCCAGTCCCAGCACCGAGTCCCAGTCCCAGCACAGAGGCCCCGTCCCAGCACAGATCTCCAGTCCCAGCACAGAGTCCCAATCCCAGCACAGAGTCCCAGTCCCAGCACAGAGCCCAAGTCCCAGCACAGACCTCCAGTCCCAGCACAGAGTCCCAGTCCCACCACAGACCTCCAGTCCCAGCACAGAGCTCCGTCCCAGCACAGACCTCCAGTCCCAGCACAGAGCTCCAGTCCCAGCACAGAGCCCCAGTCACAGCACAGAGCCTCAGATCCAGCACAGAGCCCCAGTCCCAGCACAGAACCCCAGTCCCAGCACAGAGCTCCAGTCCCAGCACAGAGCCCCAGTCCCAGCTCGTACTCCCAGTCCCAGCACAGAGACAGAGTCCCAGCACAGAGACCCAGTCCCAGCACAGAGGCCCAGTCCCAGCACAGATCTCCAGTCCCAGCACAGAGGCCCAGTCCCAGCACAGAGGCCTAGTCCCAGCACAGACCTCCAGTCCCAGCACAGACCTCCAGTCCCAGCACAGAGACCCAGTCCCAGCACAGAGGCCCAGTCCCAGCACAGACCTCCAGTCCCAGCACAGAGGCCCAGTCCCAGCACAGAGGCCCAGTCCCAGCACAGACCTCCAGTCCCAGCACAGATTCCCAGTCCCAGCACAGAGTCCCAGTCCCAGCACAGAGGCCCAGTCCCAGCACAGATCTCCAGTCCCAGCACAGAGCCCCAGTCCCAGCACAGAATCCCAGTCCCAGCACAGAGGCCCAGTCCCAGCACAGACCTCCAGTCCCAGCACAGACCTCCAGGCCCAGCACAGAGGCCCAGTCCCAGCACAGATCTCCAGTCCCAGCACAGAGGCCCAGTCCCAGCACAGACCTCCAGTCCCAGCACAGACCTCCAGTCCCAGCACAGAGATCCAGTCCCAGCACAGACCTCCAGACCCAGAACAGAGGCCCCGTCCCAGCACAGAGCCCCAGTCCCAGCACAGACCTCCAGTCCCAGCACAGACCTCCAGTCCCAGCACAGAGCTCCAGTCCCAGCACAGACCTCCAGTCCCAGAACAGAGGCCCAGTCCCAGCACAGACCTCCAGTCCCAGCACAGAGGCCCAGTCCCATCACAGGGCCCAGTCCCAGCACAGACCTCCAGTCCCAGCAGAGACCTCCAGTCCCAACAGTGAGGCCCAGTCCCAGCACAGTCCTCCAGTCCCAGCACAGAGGCCCAGTCCCAGAACAGACCTCCAGTCCCAGCAGAGACCTCCAGTCCCAGCACAGACCTCCAGTCCCAGCACGGACCTTCAGTCCCAACACAGAGCTCCAGTCCCAGCACAGACCTCCAGTCCCAGCACAGAACTCCAGTCCCAGCACAGAGCTCCAATCCCAGCAGAGACCTCCAGTCCCAGCACAGAGTCCCAGTCCCAGCAGAGACCTCCAGTCCCAACACAGAGGCGCAGTCCCAGCAGAGACCTCCAGTCCCAGCACAAACCTCCAGTCCCAGCACAGATGCCCAGTCCCGGCACAGACCTCCAGTCCCAGCACAGAGCTCCCGTCCCAGCACAGAGCTCCAGTCCCAGCACAGACCTCCAGTCCCAGCACCGAGTCCCAGTCCCAGCACAGAGTCCCAGTCCCAGCACAGACCTCCAGTCCCAGCACAGAGGCCCAGTCCCATCACAGGGCCCAGTCCCAGCACAGACCTCCAGTCCCAGCAGAGACCTCCAGTCCCAACAGTGAGGCCCAGTCCCAGCACAGTCCTCCAGTCCCAGCACAGAGGCCCAGTCCCGGAACAGACCTCCAGTCCCAGCAGAGACCTCCAGTCCCAGCACAGACCTCCAGTCCCAGCACAGATCTCCAGTCCCAGCACAGAGTCCCAATCCCAGCACAGAGTCCCAGTCCCAGCACAGAGCCCAAGTCCCAGCACAGACCTCCAATCCCAGTAGAGACCTCCAGTCCCACCACAGAGTCCCAGTCCCAGCACAGAGCTCCGTCCCAGCACAGACCTCCAGTCCCAGCACAGAGCTCCAGTCCCAGCACAGAGCCCCAGTCCCAGCACAGAGCCTCAGATCCAGCACAGAGCCCCAGTCCCTGCACAGAACCCCAGTCCCAGCACAGAGCTCCAGTCCCAGCACAGACCTCCAGTCCCAGCACCGAGTCCCAGTCCGAGCACAGAGTCCCAGTCCCAGCACAGAGGCCCCGTCCCAGCACAGATCTCCAGTCCCAGCACAGAGTCCCAATCCCAGCACAGAGTCCCAGTCCCAGCACAGAGCCCAAGTCCCAGCACAGACCTCCAGTCCCAGCAGAGACCTCCAGTCCCACCACAGAGTCCCAGTCCCAGCACAGAGCTCCGTCCCAGCACAGACCTCCAGTCCCAGCACAGATCTCCAGTCCCAGCACAGAGCCCAGTCCCAGCACAGAGGCCTAGTCCCAGCACAGACCTCCAGTCCCAGCACAGACCTCCAGTCCCAGCACAGAGACCCAGTCCCAGCACAGAGGCCCAGTCCCAACACAGACCTCCAGTCCCAGTACAGAGGCCCAGTCCCAGCACAGAGGCCAGTCCCAGCACAGACCTCCAGTCCCAGCACAGATTCCCAGTCCCAGCACAGAGTCCCAGTCCCAGCACAGAGGCCCAGTACCAGCACAGATCTCCAGTCCCAGCACAGAGCCCCAGTCCCAGCACAGAATCCCAGTCCCAGCACAGAGGCCCAGTCCCAGCACAGACCTCCAGTCCCAGCACAGACCTCCAGTCCCAGCACAGGGCCCAGTCCCAGCACAGATCACCAGTCCCAGCACAGAGGACCAGTCCCAGCACAGACCTCCAGTCCCAGCACAGACCTCCAGTCCCAGCACAGAGTCCCAGTCCCAGCACAGACCTCCAGTCCCAGCACAGAGCACCAGTCCCAGCACAGAGCCCCAGTCCCAGCACAGACCTCCAGTCCCAGCACAGACCACCAGTCCCAGCACAGAGCCCAGTCCCAGCACAGACCTCCAGTCCCAGCACAGACCTCCAGTCCCAGCACAGAGCCCAGTCCCAGCACAGACCTCCAGTCCCAGCACAGACCTCCAGTCCCAGCACAGACCCCCAGTCCCAGCACAGAGCCCCAGTCCCAGCACAGAGGCCCAGTCCCAGCACAGACCTCCAGTCCCAGCACAGACCTCCAGTCCCAGCACAGAGCCCAGTCCCAGCACAGATCTCCAGTCCCAGCACAGAGCTCCAGTCCCAGCACAGAACCCAGTCCCAGCACAGAGGCCCAGTCCCAGCACAGAACTCCAGTCCCAGCACAGAGGCCCAGTCCCAGCACAGAGGCCTAGTCCCAGCACAGACCTCCAGTCCCAGCACAGACCTTCAGTCCCAGCACAGAGCTCCAGTCCCAGCACAGACCTCCAGTCCCAGCACAGAGCACAGAGTCCCAGTCCCAGCACAGAGCCCAGTCCCAGCACAGACCTCCAGTCCCAGCACAGAGACCCAGTCCCAGCACAGACCTCCAGTCCCAGCACAGAGCCGCAGTCCCAGCACAGAGGCCCAGTCCCAGCACAGACCTCCAGTCCCAGAACAGAGACACAGTCCCAGCACAGACCTCCAGTCCCAGCACAGAGACCCAGTCCCAGCACAGAGCCCAGTCCCAGCACAGAGCTCCAGTCCCAGCACAGAGCCCAGTCCCAGCACAGAGGCCTAGTCCCAGCACAGACCTCCAGTCCCAGCACAGAGGCCCAGTCCCAGCACAGAGCCCAGTCCCAGCACAGAGGCCCAGTCCCAGCACAGACCTCCAGTCCCAACAGTGAGGCCCAGTCCCAGCACAGTCCTCCAGTCCCAGCACAGAGCCCAGTCCCGGAACAGACCTCCAGTCCCAGCAGAGACCTCCAGTCCCAGCACAGATCTCCAGTCCCAGCACAGAGTCCCATCCCAGCACAGAGTCCCAGTCCCAACACAGAGCTCCAGTCCCAGCACAGACCTCCGGTCCCAGCACAGAACTCCAGTCCCAGCACAGAGCTCCAGTCCCAGTAGAGACCTCCAGTCCCAGCACAGAGTCCCAGTCCCAGCACAGACCTCCAGTCCCAGCACAGAGGCGCAGTCCCAGCAGAGACCTCCAGTCCCAGCACAGACCTCCAGTCCCAGCACAGAGCCCAGTCCCAGCACAGACCTCCAGTCCCAGCACAGAGCTCCCGTCCCAGCACAGACCTCCAGTCCCAGTACAGAGCCCCAGTCCCAACACAGAGCCCAGTCCCAGCACAGACCTCCAGTCCAGCACAGACCTCCAGTCCCAGCACAGAGCTCCTGTCCCAGCGCAGATGTCAAGTCCCAGCACAGATCTCCAGTCCCAGCTCAGGGGCCCAGTCCCAGCACAGACCTCCAGTCCCAGCACAGAGTCCCAGTCCCAGCACAGACCTCCAGTCCCAGCACAGAGCTCCGTCCCAGCACAGACCTCCAGTCCCAGCACAGAGCTCCAGTCCAGCACAGAGCCCCAGTCCCAGCACAGAGCCTCAGATCCAGCACAGAGCCCCAGTCCCAGCACAGACCCCAGTCCCAGCACAGAGCTCCAGTCCCAGCACAGAGCCCCAGTCCCAGCACGTACTCCCAGTCCCAGCACAGAGACAGAGTCCCAGCACAGAGCCCCAGTCCCAGCACAGACCCCAGTCCCAGCACAGACCTCCAGTCCCAGCACAGACCCAGTCCCAGCACAGACCTCCAGTCCCAGCACAGACCACCAGTCCCAGCACAGAGCCCAGTCCCAGCACAGACCTCCAGTCCCAGCACAGACCACCAGTCCCAGGACAGAATCCCAGTCCCAGCACAGACCTCCAGTCCCAGCACAGACCTCCAGTCCCAGCACAGAACCCCAGTCCCAGCACAGACCTCCAGTCCCAGCACAGACCTCCAGTCCCAGCACAGACCTCCAGTCCCAGCACAGAGCCCCAGTCCCCACACAGAGGCCCAGTCCCAGCACAGACCTCCAGTCCCAGCACAGACCTCCAGTCCCAGCACAGAGCTCCTGTCCCAGCGCAGATGTCCAGTCCCAGCACAGATCTCCAGTCCCAGCACAGGGGCCCAGTCCCAGCACAAAGCTCCAGTCCCAGCGCAGACCTCCAGTCCCAGCACAGAGGCCCAGTCCCAGCACAGAGGCCCAGTCCCAGCACAGATCTCCAGTCCCAGCACAGAGGCCCAGTCCCAGCACAGAGGCCTAGTCCCAGCACAGACCTCCAGTCCCAGCACAGACCTCCAGTCCCAGCACAGAACCCAGTCCCAGCACAGAGTCCCAGTCCCAGCAGAGAC
The DNA here is from genome assembly GCF_020745735.1 of Hemiscyllium ocellatum. Lineage (NCBI taxonomy): Eukaryota > Metazoa > Chordata > Chondrichthyes > Orectolobiformes > Hemiscylliidae > Hemiscyllium > Hemiscyllium ocellatum. Next base: position 13,211 of record NW_026868366.1, read on the forward strand.
CTCCAGTCCCAACACAGAGGCGCAGTCCCAGCAGAGACCTCCAGTCCCAGCACAAACCTCCAGTCCCAGCACAGATGCCCAGTCCCGGAACAGACCTCCAGTCCCAGCACAGAGCTCCCGTCCCAGCACAGAGCTCCAGTCCCAGCACAGACCTCCAGTCCCAGCACCGAGTCCCAGTCCTAGCACAGAGTCCCAGTCCCAGCACAGACCTCCAGTCCCAGCACAGAGGCCCAGTCCCATCACAGGGCCCAGTCCCAGCACAGACCTCCAGTCCCAGCAGAGACCTCCAGTCCCAACAGTGAGGCCCAGTCCCAGCACAGTCCTCCAGTCCCAGCACAGAGGCCCAGTCCCGGAACAGACCTCCAGTCCCAGCAGAGACCTCCAGTCCCAGCACAGACCTCCAGTCCCAGCACAGATCTCCAGTCCCAGCACAGAGTCCCAATCCCAGCACAGAGTCCCAGTCCCAGCACAGAGCCCAAGTCCCAGCACAGACCTCCAATCCCAGTAGAGACCTCCAGTCCCACCCCCCTCCCAGTCCCAGCACAGAGCCCAGTCCCAGCACAGAGCTCCGTCCCAGCACAGACCTCCAGTCCCAGCACAGAGCTCCAGTCCCAGCACAGAGCCCCAGTCCCAGCACAGAGCCTCAGATCCAGCACAGAGCCCCAGTCCCAGCACAGACCCCAGTCCCAGCACAGAGCTCCAGTCCCAGCACAGACCTCCAGTCCCAGCACAGAGTCCCAGTCCCAGCACAGAGTCCCAGTCCCAGCACAGAGGCCCCGTCCCAGCACAGATCTCCAGTCCCAGCACAGAGTCCCAATCCCAGCACAGAGTCCCAGTCCCAGCACAGAGCCCAAGTCCCAGCACAGACCTCCAGTCCCAGCACAGAGTCCCAGTCCCACCACAGACCTCCAGTCCCAGCACAGAGCTCCGTCCCAGCGCAGACCTCCAGTCCCAGCACAGAGCTCCAGTCCCAGCACAGAGCCCCAGTCCCAGCACAGAGCCTCAGATCCAGCACAGAGCCCCAGTCCCAGCACAGAACCCAGTCCCAGCACAGAGCCCCAGTCCCAGCACAGAGCCCCAGTCCCAGCACGTACTCCCAGTCCCAGCACAGAGACAGAGTCCCAGCACAGAGCCCCAATCCCAGCACGAGACCCAGTCCCAGCACAGACCTCCAGTCCCAGCACAGAGTCCCAGTCCCAGCACAGACCTCCAGTCCCAGCACAGACCACCAGTCCCAGCACAGAGGCCCAGTCCCAGCACAGACCTCCAGTCCCAGCACAGACCACCAGTCCCAGGACAGAACCCCAGTCCCAGCACAGACCTCCAGTCCCAGCACAGACCTCCAGTCCCAGGACAGAACCCCAGTCCCAGCACAGACCTCCAGTACCAGCACAGACCTCCAGTACCAGCACAGACCTCCAGTCCCAGTACAGAGCCCCAGTCCCAACACAGAGGCCCAGTCCCAGCACAGACCTCCAGTCCCAGCACAGACCTCCCAGTCCCAGCACAGAGCTCCTGTCCCAGCGCAGATGTCAAGTCCCAGCACAGATCTCCAGTCCCAGCTCAGGGGCCCAGTCCCAGCACAGACCTCCAGTCCCAGCACAGAGTCCCAGTCCCACCACAGACCTCCAGTCCCAGCACAGAGGCCCAATCCCAGCACAGAGACCCAGTCCCAGCACAGAGCCCCAGTCCCAGCACAGACCTCCAGTCCCAGCACAGACCTCCAGTCGCAGCACAGAGCCCCAGTCCCAGCACAGACCTCCAGTCCCAGCACAGAGCACCAGTCCCAGCACAGACCTCCATGCCCAGCACAGAGGCCCAGTCCCAGCACAGACCTCCAGTCCCAGCACAGACCTCCAGTCCCAGCACAGAGCCCCAGTCCCAGCACAGACCTCCAGTCCCAGCACAGAGGCCCAGTCCCAGCACAGACCTCCAGTCCCAGCACAGACCTCCAGTCCCAGCACAGAGCTCCAGTCCCAGCACAGAGGCCCAGTCCCAGCACAGACCTCCAGTCCCAGCACAGACCTCCTGTCCCAGCACAGAGGCCCAGTCCCAGCACAGACCTCCAGTCCCAGCACAGAGGCCCAGTCCCAGCACAGACCTCCAGTCCCAGCACAGAGGCCCAGTCCCAGCACAGAGGCCCAGTCCCAGCAGAGACCTCCAGTCCCTGCACAGACCTCCAGTCCCAGCACAGACCACCAGTCCCAGCACAGAGGCCCAGTCCCAGCACAGACCTCCAGTCCCAGCACAGACCTCCAGTCCCAGCACAGACCACCAGTCCCAGCACAGAGGCCCAGTCCCAGCACAGACCTCCAGTCCCAGCACAGACCTCCAGTCCCAGCACAGAACCCCAGTCCCAGCACAGACCTCCAGTACCAGCACAGACCTCCAGTCCCAGCACAGAGCCCCAGTCCCAACACAGAGGCCCAGTCCCAGCACAGATCTCCAGTCCCAGCACAGACCTCCAGTCCCAGCACAGAGACCCAGTCCCAGCACAGACCTCCAGTCCCAGCACAGAGACCCAGTCCCAGCACAGAGGCCCAGTCCCAGCACAGAGGCCCAGTCCCAGCACAGATCTCCAGTCCCAGCACAGACCTCCAGTCCCAGCACAGACCTCCAGTCCCAGCACAGACCTCCAGTCCCAGCACAGACCTCCAGTCCCAGCACAGAGACCCAGTCCCAGCACAGAGGCCCAGTCCAGCACAGACCTCCAGTCCCAGCACAGAGGCCCAGTCCCAGCACAGAGGCCCAGTCCCAGCACAGACCTCCAGTCCCAGCACAGAGTCCCAGTCCCAGCACAGAGTCCCAGTCCCAGCACAGAGGCCCAGTCCCAGCACAGAAGCCCAGTCCCAGTACAGAGGCCCAGTCCCAGCACAGACCACCAGTCCCAGCACAGACCTCCAGTCCCACCACAGACCTCCAGTCCCAGCACAGAGCTCCGTCCCAGCACAGACCTCCAGTCCCAGCACAGACCTCCAGTCCCAGCACAGACCTCCAGTCCCAGCACAGGGGCCCAGTCCCAGCACAGAGCTCCAGTCCCAGCACAGAGCCCAGTCCCAGCAGAGGCCTAGTCCCAGCACAGAGCTCCAGTCCCAGCACAGAGCCCCAGTCCCAGCACAGTGCCCCGTCCCAGCACAGACCTCCAGTCCCAGTGCAGAGGCCCAGTCCCAGCACAGAGACCCAGTCCCAACACAGAGCACCAGTCCCAGCACAGACCTCCAGTCCCAGCACAGACCTCCAGTCCCAGCACAGAGCTCCAGTCCCAGCACAGAGGCCCAGTCCCAGCACAGAGCTCCAGTCCCAGCACAGAGGCCCAGTCCCAGCACAGACCTCCAGTCCCAGCACAGACCTCCAGTCCCAGCACAGAGCTCCAGTCCCAGCACAGAGGCCCAGTCCCAGCACAGAGACCCAGTCCCAGCACAGAGCCCCAGTCCCAGCACAGACCTCCAGTCCCAGCACAGACCTCCAGTCGCAGCACAGAGCTCCAGTCCCAGCACAGAGCCCCAGTCCCAGCACAGTGCCCCGTCCCAGCACAGACCTCCAGTCCCAGTGCAGAGGCCCAGTCCCAGCACAGAGACCCAGTCCCAGCACAGAGCACCAGTCCCAGCACAGACCTCCAGTCCCAGCACAGACCTCCAGTCCCAGCACAGAGCTCCAGTCCCAGCACAGAGGCCCAGTCCCAGCACAGAGCTCCAGTCCCAGCACAGAGGCCCAGTCCCAGCACAGACCTCCAGTCCCAGCACAGACCTCCAGTCCCAGCACAGAGCTCCAGTCCCAGCACAGAGGCCCAGTCCCAGCACAGACCTCCAGTCCCAGCACAGACCTCCAGTCCCAGCACAGAGCTCCAGTCCCAGCACAGAGGCCCAGTCCCAGCACAGAGCTCCAGTCCCAGCACAGATGCCCAGTCCCAGCACAGACCTCCAGTCCCAGCACAGACCTCCAGTCCCAGCACAGAGCTCCAGTCCCAGCACAGAGGCCCAGTCCCAGCACAGAGCTCCAGTCCCAGCACAGAGGCCCAGTCCCAGCACAGACCTCCAGTCCCAGCACAGGTCTCCAGTCCCAGCACAGACCACCAGTCCCAGCACAGAGGACCAGTCCCAGCACAGACCTCCAGTCCCAGCACAGACCACCAGTCCCAGCACAGAGTCCCAGTCCCAGCACAGACCTCCAGTCCCAGCACAGACCACCAGTCCCAGCACAGAGGCCCAGTCCCAGCACAGACCTCCAGTCCCAGCACAGACCACCAGTCCCAGGACAGAACCCCAGTCCCAGCACAGACCTCCAGTCCCAGCACAGACCTCCAGTCCCATGACAGAACCCCAGTCCCAGCACAGACCTCCAGTACCAGCACAGACCTCCAGTACCAGCACAGACCTCCAGTCCCAGTACAGAGCCCCAGTCCCAACACAGAGCCCAGTCCCAGCACAGACCTCCAGTCCCAGCACAGACCTCCAGTCCCAGCACAGAGCTCCTGTCCCAGCACAGATCTCCAGTCCCAGCACAAGCTCCAGTCCCAGCGCAGAGACCCAGTCCCAGCACAGAGGCCCAGTCCCAGCACAGATCTCCAGTCCCAGCACAGAGGCCCAGTCCCAGCACAGAGGCCTAGTCCCAGCACAGACCTCCAGTCCCAGCACAGACCTCCAGTCCCAGCACAGAGACCCAGTCCCAGCACAGAGGCCCAGTCCCAGCACAGACCTCCAGTCCCAGCACAGATTCCCAGTCCCAGCACAGAGTCCCAGTCCCAGCACAGAGGCCCAGTCCCAGCACAGATCTCCAGTCCCAGCACAGAGCCCAGTCCCAGCACAGAATCCCAGTCCCAGCACAGAGGCCCAGTCCCAGCACAGACCTCCAGTCCCAGCACAGACCTCCAGGCCCAGCACAGAGGCCCAGTCCCAGCACAGATCTCCAGTCCCAGCACAGAGCTCCTGTCCCAGCGCAGATGTCAGTCCCAGCACAGATCTCCAGTCCCAGCTCAGGGGCCCAGTCCCAGCACAAAGCTCCAGTCCCAGCACAGACCTCCAGTCCCAGCACAGAGACCCAGTCCCAGCACAGACCTCCAGTCCCAGCACAGAGCCCCAGTCCCAGCACAGAGGCCCAGTCCCAGCACAGACCTCCAGTCCCAGCACAGAGACCCAGTCCCAGCACAGACCTCCAGTCCCAGCACAGAGACCCAGTCCCAGCACAGAGGCCCAGTCCCAGCACAGATCTCCAGTCCCAGCACAGAGGCCCAGTCCCAGCACAGAGGCCTAGTCCCAGCACAGACCTCCAGTCCCAGCACAGACCTCCAGTCCCAGCACAGAGACCAGTCCCAGCACAGAGGCCCAGTCCCAGCACAGACCTCCAGTCCCAACAGTGAGGCCCAGTCCCAGCACAGTCCTCCAGTCCCAGCACAGAGGCCCAGTCCCGGAACAGACCTCCAGTCCCAGCAGAGACCTCCAGTCCCAGCACAGACCTCCAGTCCCAGCACAGATCTCCAGTCCCAGCACAGAGTCCCAATCCCAGCACAGAGTCCCAGTCCCAGCACAGAGCCCAAGTCCCAGCACAGACCTCCAATCCCAGTAGAGACCTCCAGTCGCACCACAGAGTCCCAGTCCCAGCACAGAGCTCCGTCCCAGCGCAGACCTCCAGTCCCAGCACAGAGCTCCAGTCCCAGCACAGAGCCCCAGTCCCAGCACAGAGCCTCAGATCCAGCACAGAGCCCCAGTCCCAGCACAGAACCCCAGTCCCAGCACAGAGCTCCAGTCCCAGCACAGACCTCCAGTCCCAGCACCGAGTCCCAGTCCCAGCACAGAGGCCCCGTCCCAGCACAGATCTCCAGTCCCAGCACAGAGTCCCAATCCCAGCACAGAGTCCAGTCCCAGCACAGAGCCCAAGTCCCAGCACAGACCTCCAGTCCCAGCACAGAGTCCCAGTCCCACCACAGACCTCCAGTCCCAGCACAGAGCTCCGTCCCAGCGCAGACCTCCAGTCCCAGCACAGAGCTCCAGTCCCAGCACAGAGCCCCAGTCACAGCACAGAGCCTCAGATCCAGCACAGAGCCCCAGTCCCAGCACAGAACCCAGTCCCAGCACAGAGCTCCAGTCCCAGCACAGAGCCCAGTCCCAGCTCGTACTCCCAGTCCCAGCACAGAGACAGAGTCCCAGCACAGAGACCCAGTCCAGCACAGAGGCCCAGTCCCAGCACAGATCTCCAGTCCCAGCACAGAGGCCCAGTCCCAGCACAGACCTCCAGTCCCAGCACAGACCTCCAGTCCCAGCACAGAGACCCAGTCCCAGCACAGAGGCCCAGTCCCAACACAGACCTCCAGTCCCAGCACAGAGGCCCAGTCCCAGCACAGAGGCCCAGTCCCAGCACAGACCTCCAGTCCCAGCACAGATTCCCAGTCCCAGCACAGAGTCCCAGTCCCAGCACAGAGGCCCAGTACCAGCACAGATCTCCAGTCCCAGCACAGAGCCCCAGTCCCAGCACAGAATCCCAGTCCCAGCACAGAGGCCCAGTCCCAGCACAGACCTCCAGTCCCAGCACAGACCTCCAGGCCCAGCACAGAGGCCCAGTCCCAGCACAGATCTCCAGTCCCAGCACAGAGGCCCAGTCCCAGCACAGACCTCCAGTCCCAGCACAGACCTCCAGTCCCAGCACAGAGATCCAGTCCCAGCACAGACCTCCAGACCCAGAACAGAGGCCCCGTCCCAGCACAGAGCCCCAGTCCCAGCACAGACCTCCAGTCCCAGCACAGACCTCCAGTCCCAGCACAGAGCTCCAGTCCCAGCACAGACCTCCAGACCCAGAACAGAGGCCCAGTCCCAGCACAGACCTCCAGTCCCAGCACAGAGGCCCAGTCCCATCACAGGGCCCAGTCCCAGCACAGACCTCCAGTCCCAGCAGAGACCTCCAGTCCCAACAGTGAGGCCCAGTCCCAGCACAGTCCTCCAGTCCCAGCACAGAGGCCCAGTCCCGGAACAGACCTCCAGTCCCAGCAGAGACCTCCAGTCCCAGCACAGACCTCCAGTCCCAGCACGGACCTTCAGTCCCAACACAGAGCTCCAGTCCCAGCACAGACCTCCAGTCCCAGCACAGAACTCCAGTCCCAGCACAGAGCTCCAGTCCCAGTAGAGACCTCCAGTCCCAGCACAGAGTCCCAGTCCCAGCAGAGACCTCCAGTCCCAACACAGAGGCGCAGTCCCAGCAGAGACCTCCAGTCCCAGCACAAACCTCCAGTCCCAGCACAGATGCCCAGTCCCAGAACAGACCTCCAGTCCCAGCACAGAGCTCCCGTCCCAGCACAGAGCTCCAGTCCCAGCACAGACCTCCAGTCCCAGCACAGAGTCCCAGTCCCAGCACAGAGTCCCAGTCCCAGCACAGACCTCCAGTCCCAGCACAGAGGCCCAGTCCCAGCACAGGGCCCAGTCCCAGCACAGACCTCCAGTCCCAGCAGAGACCTCCAGTCCCAACAGTGAGGCCCAGTCCCAGCACAGTCCTCCAGTCCCAGCACAGAGGCCCAGTCCCGGAACAGACCTCCAGTCCCAGCAGAGACCTCCAGTCCCAGCACAGACCTCCAGTCCCAGCACAGATCTCCAGTCCCAGCACAGAGTCCCAATCCCAGCACAGAGTCCCAGTCCCAGCACAGAGCCCAAGTCCCAGCACAGACCTCCAATCCCAGTAGAGACCTCCAGTCCCACCACAGAGTCCCAGTCCCAGCACAGAGCTCCGTCCCAGCACAGACCTCCAGTCCCAGCACAGAGCTCCAGTCCCAGCACAGAGCCCCAGTCCCAGCACAGAGCCACAGACCCAGCACAGAGCCCAGTCCCAGCACAGAACCCCAGTCCCAGCACAGAGCTCCAGTCCCAGCACAGACCTCCAGTCCCAGCACCGAGTCCCAGTCCCAGCACAGAGTCCAGTCCCAGCACAGAGGCCCCGTCCCAGCACAGATCTCCAGTCCCAGCACAGAGTCCCAATCCCAGCACAGAGTCCCAGTCCCAGCACAGAGCCCAAGTCCCAGCACAGACCTCCAATCCCAGTAGAGACCTCCAGTCCCACCACAGAGTCCCAGTCCCAGCACAGAGCTCCGTCCCAGCACAGACCTCCAGTCCCAGCACAGATCTCCAGTCCCAGCACAGAGGCCCAGTCCCAGCACAGAGGCCTAGTCCCAGCACAGACCTCCAGTCCCAGCACAGACCTCCAGTCCCAGCACAGAGACCCAGTCCCAGCACAGAGGCCCAGTCCCAGCACAGACCTCCAGTCCCAGCACAGAGGCCCAGTCCCAGCACAGAGGCCCAGTCCCAGCACAGACCTCCAGTCCCAGCACAGATTCCCAGTCCCAGCACAGAGTCCCAGTCCCAGCACAGAGGCCCAGTACCAGCACAGATCTCCAGTCCCAGCACAGAGCCCCAGTCCCAGCACAGAATCCAGTCCCAGCACAGAGGCCCAGTCCCAGCACAGACCTCCAGTCCCAGCACAGAGGCCCAGTCCCAGCACAGACCTCCAGTCCCAGCACAGGTCTCCAGTCCCAGCACAGACCACCAGTCCCAGCACAGAGGACCAGTCCCAGCACAGACCTCCAGTCCCAGCACAGACCACCAGTCCCAGCACAGAGTCCCAGTCCCAGCACAGACCTCCAGTCCCAGCACAGACCACCAGTCCCAGCACAGAGGCCCAGTCCCAGCACAGACCTCCAGTCCCAGCACAGACCACCAGTCCCAGGACAGAACCCCAGTCCCAGCACAGACCTCCAGTCCCAGCACAGACCTCCAGTCCCATGACAGAACCCCAGTCCCAGCACAGACCTCCAGTACCAGCACAGACCTCCAGTACCAGCACAGACCTCCAGTCCCAGTACAGAGCCCCAGTCCCAACACAGAGGCCCAGTCCCAGCACAGACCTCCAGTCCCAGCACAGACCTCCAGTCCCAGCACAGAGCTCCTGTCCCAGCACAGATCTCCAGTCCCAGCACAAAGCTCCAGTCCCAGCGCAGAGACCCAGTCCCAGCACAGAGGCCCAGTCCCAGCACAGATCTCCAGTCCCAGCACAGAGGCCCAGTCCCAGCACAGAGGCCTAGTCCCAGCACAGACCTCCAGTCCCAGCACAGACCTCCAGTCCCAGCACAGAGACCCAGTCCCAGCACAGAGGCCCAGTCCCAGCACAGACCTCCAGTCCCAGCACAGATTCCCAGTCCCAGCACAGAGTCCCAGTCCCAGCACAGAGGCCCAGTACCAGCACAGATCTCCAGTCCCAGCACAGAGACCCAGTCCCAGCACAGACCTCCAGTCCCAGCACAGAGCCCCAGTCCCAGCACAGAGGCCCAGTCCCAGCACAGACCTCCAGTCCCAGCACAGAGACCCAGTCCCAGCACAGACCTCCAGTCCCAGCACAGAGACCCAGTCGCAGCACAGAGGCCCAGTCCCAGCACAGATCTCCAGTCCCAGCACAGAGGCCCAGTCCCAGCACAGAGGCCTAGTCCCAGCACAGACCTCCAGTCCCAGCACAGACCTCCAGTCCCAGCACAGAGACCCAGTCCCAGCACAGAGGCCCAGTCCCAACACAGACCTCCAGTCCCAACAGTGAGGCCCAGTCCCAGCACAGTCCTCCAGTCCCAGCACAGAGGCCCAGTCCCGGAACAGACCTCCAGTCCCAGCAGAGACCTCCAGTCCCAGCACAGACCTCCAGTCCCAGCACAGATCTCCAGTCCCAGCACAGAGTCCCAATCCCAGCACAGAGTCCCAGTCCCAGCACAGAGCCCAAGTCCCAGCACAGACCTCCAATCCCAGTAGAGACCTCCAGTCGCACCACAGAGTCCCAGTCCCAGCACAGAGCTCCGTCCCAGCGCAGACCTCCAGTCCCAGCACAGAGCTCCAGTCCCAGCACAGAGCCCCAGTCCCAGCACAGAGCCTCAGATCCAGCACAGAGCCCCAGTCCCAGCACAGAACCCCAGTCCCAGCACAGAGCTCCAGTCCCAGCACAGACCCCCAGTCCCAGCACCGAGTCCCAGTCCCAGCACAGAGGCCCCGTCCCAGCACAGATCTCCAGTCCCAGCACAGAGTCCCAATCCCAGCACAGAGTCCCAGTCCCAGCACAGAGCCCAAGTCCCAGCACAGACCTCCAGTCCCAGCACAGAGTCCCAGTCCCACCACAGACCTCCAGTCCCAGCACAGAGCTCCGTCCCAGCGCAGACCTCCAGTCCCAGCACAGAGCTCCAGTCCCAGCACAGAGCCCCAGTCACAGCACAGAGCCTCAGATCCAGCACAGAGCCCCAGTCCCAGCACAGAACCCCAGTCCCAGCACAGAGCTCCAGTCCCAGCACAGAGCCCCAGTCCCAGCTCGTACTCCCAGTCCCAGCACAGAGACAGAGTCCCAGCACAGAGACCCAGTCGCAGCACAGAGGCCCAGTCCCAGCACAGATCTCCAGTCCCAGCACAGAGGCCCAGTCCCAGCACAGAGGCCTAGTCCCAGCACAGACCTCCAGTCCCAGCACAGACCTCCAGTCCCAGCACAGAGACCCAGTCCCAGCACAGAGGCCCAGTCCCAACACAGACCTCCAGTCCCAGCACAGAGGCCCAGTCCCAGCACAGAGGCCCAGTCCCAGCACAGACCTCCAGTCCCAGCACAGATTCCCAGTCCCAGCACAGAGTCCCAGTCCCAGCACAGAGGCCCAGTACCAGCACAGATCTCCAGTCCCAGCACAGAGCCCCAGTCCCAGCACAGATTCCCAGTCCCAGCACAGAGGCCCAGTCCCAGCACAGACCTCCAGTCCCAGCACAGACCTCCAGGCCCAGCACAGAGGCCCAGTCCCAGCACAGATCTCCAGTCCCAGCACAGAGGCCCAGTCCCAGCACAGACCTCCAGTCCCAGCACAGACCTCCAGTCCCAGCACAGAGATCCAGTCCCAGCACAGACCTCCAGACCCAGAACAGAGCCCCAGTCCCAGCACAGAGCCCCAGTCCCAGCACAGACCTCCAGTCCCAGCACAGACCTCCAGTCCCAGCACAGAGCTCCAGTCCCAGCACAGACCTCCAGACCCAGAACAGAGGCCCAGTCCCAGCACAGACCTCCAGTCCCAGCACAGAGGCCCAGTCCCATCACAGGGCCCAGTCCCAGCACAGACCTCCAGTCCCAGCAGAGACCTCCAGTCCCAACAGTGAGGCCCAGTCCCAGCACAGTCCTCCAGTCCCAGCACAGAGGCCCAGTCCCGGAACAGACCTCCAGTCCCAGCAGAGACCTCCAGTCCCAGCACAGACCTCCAGTCCCAGCACGGACCTTCAGTCCCAACACAGAGCTCCAGTCCCAGCACAGACCTCCAGTCCCAGCACAGAACTCCAGTCCCAGCACAGAGCTCCAATCCCAGTAGAGACCTCCAGTCCCAGCACAGAGTCCCAGTCCCAGCAGAGACCTCCAGTCCCAACACAGAGGCGCAGTCCCAGCAGAGACCTCCAGTCCCAGCACAAACCTCCAGTCCCAGCACAGATGCCCAGTCCCGGAACAGACCTCCAGTCCCAGCACAGAGCTCCCGTCCCAGCACAGAGCTCCAGTCCCAGCACAGACCTCCAGTCCCAGCACCGAGTCCCAGTCCTAGCACAGAGTCCCAGTCCCAGCACAGACCTCCAGTCCCAGCACAGAGGCCCAGTCCCATCACAGGGCCCAGTCCCAGCACAGACCTCCAGTCCCAGCAGAGACCTCCAGTCCCACCAGTGAGGCCCAGTCCCAGCACAGTCCTCCAGTCCCAGCACAGAGGCCCAGTCCCGGAACAGACCTCCAGTCCCAGCAGAGACCTCCAGTCCCAGCACAGACCTCCAGTCCCAGCACAGATCTCCAGTCCCAGCACAGAGTCCCAATCCCAGCACAGAGTCCCAGTCCCAGCACAGAGCCCAAGTCCCAGCACAGACCTCCAATCCCAGTAGAGACCTCCAGTCCCACCACAGAGTCCCAGTCCCAGCACAGAGCTCCGTCCCAGCACAGACCTCCAGTCCCAGCACAGAGCTCCAGTCCCAGCACAGAGCCCCAGTCCCAGCACAGAGCCTCAGATCCAGCACAGAGCCCCAGTCCCTGCACAGAACCCCAGTCCCAGCACAGAGCTCCAGTCCCAGCACAGACCTCCAGTCCCAGCACCGAGTCCCAGTCCGAGCACAGAGTCCCAGTCCCAGCACAGAGGCCCCGTCCCAGCACAGATCTCCAGTCCCAGCACAGAGTCCCAATCCCAGCACAGAGTCCCAGTCCCAGCACAGAGCCCAAGTCCCAGCACAGACCTCCAATCCCAGTAGAGACCTCCAGTCCCACCACAGAGTCCCAGTCCCAGCACAGAGCTCCGTCCCAGCACAGACCTCCAGTCCCAGCACAGATCTCCAGTCCCAGCACAGAGGCCCAGTCCCAGCACAGAGGCCTAGTCCCAGCACAGACCTCCAGTCCCAGCACAGACCTCCAGTCCCAGCACAGAGACCCAGTCCCAGCACAGAGGCCCAGTCCCAACACAGACCTCCAGTCCCAGTACAGAGGCCCAGTCCCAGCACAGAGGCCCAGTCCCAGCACAGACCTCCAGTCCCAGCACAGATTCCCAGTCCCAGCACAGAGTCCCAGTCCCAGCACAGAGGCCCAGTACCAGCACAGATCTCCAGTCCCAGCACAGAGCCCCAGTCCCAGCACAGAATCCCAGTCCCAGCACAGAGGCCCAGTCCCAGCACAGACCTCCAGTCCCAGCACAGACCTCCAGGCCCAGCACAGAGGCCCAGTCCCAGCACAGATCTCCAGTCCCAGCACAGAGGCCCAGTCCCAGCACAGACCTCCAGTCCCAGCACAGACCTCCAGTCCCAGCACAGAGATCCAGTCCCAGCACAGACCTCCAGACCCAGAACAGAGGCCCCGTCCCAGCACAGAGCCCCAGTCCCAGCACAGACCTCCAGTCCCAGCACAGACCTCCAGTCCCAGCACAGATTCCCAGTCCCAGCACAGAGTCCCAGTCCCAGCACAGAGGCCCAGTACCAGCACAGATCTCCAGTCCCAGCACAGAGCCCCAGTCCCAGCACAGAATCCCAGTCCCAGCACAGAGGCCCAGTCCCAGCACAGATCTCCAGTCCCAGCACAGAGGCCCAGTCCCAGCACAGACCTCCAGTCCCAGCACAGACCTCCAGTCCCAGCACAGAGATCCAGTCACAGCACAGACCTCCAGTCCCAGAACAGAGGCACCGTCCCAGCACAGAGGCCCAGTCCCAGCACAGACCTCCAGTCCCAGCACAGACCTCCAGTCCCAGCACAGAGCTCCAGTCCCAGCACAGACCTCCAGACCCAGCACAGAGGCCCAGTCCCAGCACAGACCTCCAGTCCCAGCACAGAGGCCCAGTCCCAGCACAGGGCCCAGTCCCAGCACAGACCTCCAGTCCCAGCAGAGACCACCAGTCCCAACAGTGAGGCCCAGTCCCAGCACAGTCCTCCAGTCCCAGCACAGAGGCCCAGTCCCAGAACAGACCTCCAGTCCCAGCAGAGACCTCCAGTCCCAGCACAGACCTCCAGTCCCAGCACGGACCTTCAGTCCCAGCACAGAGCTCCAGTCCCAGCACAGACCTCCGGTCCCAGCACAGAACTCCAGTCCCAGCACAGAGCTCCAATCCCAGCAGAGACCTCCAGTCCCAGCACAGAGTCCCAGTCCCAGCACAGACCTCCAGTCCCAGCACAGAGGCGCAGTCCCAGCACAGACCTCCAGTCCCAGCACAGACCTCCAGTCCCAGCACAGATGCCCAGTCCCAGAACAGACCTCCAGTCCCAGCACAGAGCTCCCGTCCCAGCACAGACCTCCAGTCCCAGTACAGAGCCCCAGTCCCAGCACAGAGGCCCAGTCCCAGCACAGACCTCCAGTCCCAGCACAGACCTCCAGTCCCAGCACAGAGCTCCTGTCCCAGCGCAGATGTCAAGTCCCAGCACAGATCTCCAGACCCAGCTCAGGGGCCCAGTCCCAGCACAGACCTCCAGTCCCAGCACAGAGTCCCAGTCCCACCACAGACCTCCAGTCCCAGCACAGAGCTCCGTCCCAGCGCAGACCTCCAGTCCCAGCACAGAGCTCCAGTCCCAGCACAGAGCCCCAGTCCCAGCACAGAGCCTCAGATCCAGCACAGAGCCCCAGTCCCAGCACAGAACCCCAGTCCCAGCACAGAGCTCCAGTCCCAGCACAGAGCCCCAGTCCCAGCACGTACTCCCAGTCCCAGCACAGAGACAGAGTCCCAGCACAGAGCCCCAATCCCAGCACGAGACCCAGTCCCAGCACAGACCTCCAGTCCCAGCACAGAGTCCCAGTCCCAGCACAGACCTCCAGTCCCAGCACAGACCACCAGTCCCAGCACAGAGGCCCAGTCCCAGCACAGACCTCCAGTCCCAGCACAGACCACCAGTCCCAGGACAGAACCCCAGTCCCAGCACAGACCTCCAGTCCCAGCACAGACCTCCAGTCCCAGCACAGAACCCCAGTCCCAGCACAGACCTCCAGTACCAGCACAGACCTCCAGTACCAGCACAGACCTCCAGTCCCAGCACAGAGCCCCAGTCCCAGCACAGAGGCCCAGTCCCAGCACAGACCTCCAGTCCCAGCACAGACCTCCAGTCCCAGCACAGAGCTCCTGTCCCAGCACAGATGTCAAGTCCCAGCACAGATCTCCAGTCCCAGCACAGGGGCCCAGTCCCAGCACAAGCTCCAGTCCCAGCGCAGACCTCCAGTCCCAGCACAGAGCCCAGTCCCAGCACAGAGGCCCAGTCCCAGCACAGATCTCCAGTCCCAGCACAGAGGCCCAGTCCCAGCACAGAGGCCTAGTCCCAGCACAGACCTCCAGTCCCAGCACAGACCTCCAGTCCCAGCACAGAGACCCAGTCCCAGCACAGAGGCCCAGTCCCAGCAGAGACCTCCAGTCCCAACACAGAGGCGCAGTCCCAGCAGAGACCTCCAGTCCCAGCACAAACCTCCAGTCCCAGCACAGATGCCCAGTCCCGGAACAGACCTCCAGTCCCAGCACAGAGCTCCCGTCCCAGCACAGAGCTCCAGTCCCAGCACAGACCTCCAGTCCCAGCACCGAGTCCCAGTCCCAGCACAGAGTCCCAGTCCCAGCACAGACCTCCAGTCCCAGCACAGAGCCCAGTCCCATCACAGGGCCCAGTCCCAGCACAGACCTCCAGTCCCAGCAGAGACCTCCAGTCCCAACAGTGAGGCCCAGTCCCAGCACAGTCCTCCAGTCCCAGCACAGAGGCCCAGTCCCGGAACAGACCTCCAGTCCCAGCAGAGACCTCCAGTCCCAGCACAGATCTCCAGTCCCAGCACAGATCTCCAGTCCCAGCACAGAGTCCCAATCCCAGCACAGAGTCCCAGTCCCAGCACAGAGCCCAAGTCCCAGCACAGACCTCCAATCCCAGTAGAGACCTCCAGTCCCACCACAGAGTCCCAGTCCCAGCACAGAGCTCCGTCCCAGCGCAGACCTCCAGTCCCAGCACAGAGCTCCAGTCCCAGCACAGAGGCCCAGTCCCAGCACAGAGCCTCAGATCCAGCACAGAGCCCAGTCCCAGCACAGAACCCCAGTCCCAGCACAGAGCTCCAGTCCCAGCACAGACCTCCAGTCCCAGCACCGAGTCCCAGTCCTAGCACAGAGTCCAGTCCCAGCACAGAGGCCCGTCCCAGCACAGATCTCCAGTCCCAGCACAGAGTCCCAATCCCAGCACAGAGTCCCAGTCCCAGCACAGAGCCCAAGTCCCAGCACAGACCTCCAGTCCCAGCACAGAGTCCCAGTCCCACCACAGACCTCCAGTCCCAGCACAGAGCTCCGTCCCAGCGCAGACCTCCAGTCCCAGCACAGAGCTCCAGTCCCAGCACAGAGCCCCAGTCCCAGCACAGAGCTCCAGTCCCAGCACAGAACCCAGTCCCAGCACAGAGCTCCAGTCCCAGCACAGAGCCCCAGTCCCAGCACAGAACCCAGTCCCAGCACAGAGACAGAGTCCCAGCACAGAGCCCCAATCCCAGCACTAGACCCAGTCCCAGCACAGACCTCCAGTCCCAGCACAGAGTCCCAGTCCCAGCACAGACCTCCAGTCCCAGCACAGACCACCAGTCCCAGCACAGAGGCCCAGTCCCAGCACAGACCTCCAGTCCCAGCACAGACCACCAGTCCCAGCACAGACCCCAGTCCCAGCACAGACCTCCAGTCCCAGCACAGACCTCCAGTCCCAGGACAGACCCCAGTCCCAGCACAGACCTCCAGTACCAGCACAGACCTCCAGTACCAGCACAGACCTCCAGTCCCAGCACAGAGCCCAGTCCCAGCACAGAGCCCAGTCCCAGCACAGACCTCCAGTCCCAGCACAGACCTCCAGTCCCAGCTCAGAGCTCCTGTCCCAGCACAGATGTCAAGTCCCAGCACAGAGCCCCAGACCCAGCACAGAGGCCCAGTCCCAGCACAGACCTCCAGTCCCAGCACAGAGTCCCAGTCCCAGCACAGACCTCCAGTCCCAGCACAGACCACCAGTCCCAGCACAGAGGCCCAGTCCCAGCACAGACCTCCAGTCCCAGCACAGACCACCAGTCCCAGCACAGACCCCAGTCCCAGCACAGACCTCCAGTCCCAGCACAGACCTCCAGTCCCAGCACAGAGCCCAGTCCCAGCACAGACCTCCAGTCCCAGCACAGACCTCCAGTCCCAGCACAGACCTCCAGTCCCAGCACAGACCCCAGTCCCAGCACAGAGCCCCAGTCCCAGCACAGACCTCCAGTCCCAGCACAGACCTCCAGTCCCAGCACAGAGCTCCTGTCCCAGCACAGATGTCAAGTCCCAGCACAGAGCTCCAGACCCAGCACAGAGGCCCAGTCCCAGCACAGACCTCCAGTCCCAGCACAGAGCCAGTCCCAGCACAGACCTCCAGTCCCAGCACAGAGGCCAGTCCCAGCACAGAGACCCAGTCCCAGCACAGAGCCCCAGTCCCAGCACAGACCTCCAGTCCCAGCACAGACTCCAGTCCCAGCACAGAGCCCAGTCCCAGCACAGACCTCCAGTCCCAGCACAGAGCCCAGTCCCAGCACAGACCTCCATGCCCAGCACAGAGGCCCAGTCCCAGCACAGACCTCCAGTCCCAGCACAGACCTCCAGTCCCAGCACAGAGCCAGTCCCAGCACAGACCTCCAGTCCCAGCACAGAGGCCCAGTCCCAGCACAGACTCCAGTCCCAGCACAGACCTCCAGTCCCAGCACAGAGCTCCAGTCCCAGCACAGAGGCCAGTCCCAGCACAGACCTCCAGTCCCAGCACAGACCTCCAGTCCCAGCACAGAGGCCCAGTCCCAGCACAGAGCCCCAGTCCCAGCACGAGACCCAGTCCCAGCACAGACCTCCAGTCCCAGCACAGAGTCCCAGTCCCAGCACAGACCCAGTCCCAGCACAGACCACCAGTCCCAGCACAGAGGCCAGTCCCAGCACAGACCTCCAGTCCCAGCACAGACCACCAGTCCCAGCACAGAACCCAGTCCCAGCACAGACCTCCAGTCCCAGCACAGACCTCCAGTCCCAGCACAGAACCCCAGTCCCAGCACAGACCTCCAGTACCAGCACAGACCTCCAGTCCCAGCACAGACCTCCAGTCCCAGTACAGAGCCCCAGTCCCACACAGAGGCCCAGTCCCAGCACAGACCTCCAGTCCCAGCACAGACCTCCAGTCCCAGCACAGAGCTCCTGTCCCAGCACAGATGTCAAGTCCCAGCACAGATCTCCAGTCCCAGCTCAGGGGCCCAGTCCCAGCACAGACCTCCAGTCCCAGCACAGAGTCCCAGTCCCAGCACAGACCTCCAGTCCCAGCACAGAGGCCCAGTCCCAGCACAGAGCCCAGTCCCAACACAGAGCCCAGTCCCAGCACAGACCTCCAGTCCCAGCACAGACCTCCAGTCCCAGCACAGAGCCCCAGTCCCAGCACAGACCTCCAGTCCCAGCACAGAGCACCAGTCCCAGCACAGACCTCCAGTCCCAGCACAGAGGCCAGTCCCAGCACAGACCTCCAGTCCCAGCACAGACCTCCAGTCCCAGCACAGAGCCCCAGTCCCAGCACAGACCTCCAGTCCCAGCACAGAGGCCAGTCCCAGCACAGACCTCCAGTCCCAGCACAGACCTCCAGTCCCAGCACAGAGCTCCAGTCCCAGCACAGAGGCCCAGTCCCAGCACAGACCTCCAGTCCCAGCACAGACCTCCTGTCCCAGCACAGAGGCCCAGTCCCAGCACAGACCTCCAGTCCCAGCACAGAGGCCCAGTCCCAGCACAGACCTCCAGTCCCAGCACAGAGGCCCAGTCCCAGCACAGAGGCCCAGTCCCAGCACAGACCTCCAGTCCCTGCACAGACCTCCAGTCCCAGCACAGACCACCAGTCCCAGCACAGAGGCCCAGTCCCAGCACAGACCTCCAGTCCCAGCACAGACCTCCAGTCCCAGCACAGACCACCAGTCCCAGCACAGAGGCCCAGTCCCAGCACAGACCTCCAGTCCCAGCACAGACCTCCAGTCCCAGCACAGAACCCCAGTCCCAGCACAGACCTCCAGTCCCAGCACAGACCTCCAGTCCCAGCACAGAGCCCCAGTCCCAGCACAGAGGCCCAGTCCCAGCACAGATCTCCAGTCCCAGCACAGACCTCCAGTCCCAGCACAGAGACCCAGTCCCAGCACAGACCTCCAGTCCCAGCACAGAGACCCAGTCCCAGCACAGAGGCCCAGTCCCAGCACAGAGGCCCAGTCCCAGCACAGATCTCCAGTCCCAGCACAGACCTCCAGTCCCAGCACAGACCTCCAGTCCCAGCACAGACCTCCAGTCCCAGCACAGACCTCCAGTCCCAGCACAGAGACCCAGTCCCAGCACAGAGGCCCAGTCCCAGCACAGACCTCCAGTCCCAGCACAGAGGCCCAGTCCCAGCACAGAGGCCCAGTCCCAGCACAGACCTCCAGTCCCAGCACAGAGCCCCAGTCCCAGCACAGAGTCCCAGTCCAGCACAGAGGCCCAGTCCCAGCACAGAGCCCAGTCCCAGCACAGAGGCCCAGTCCCAGCACAGACCACCAGTCCCAGCACAGACCTCCAATCCCAGCACAGACCTCCAGTCCCAGCACAGAGCTCCGTCCCAGCGCAGACCTCCAGTCCCAGCGCAGACCTCCAGTCCCAGCACAGACCTCCAGTCCCAGCTCAGGGGCCCAGTCCCAGCACAGAGCTCCAGTCCCAGCACAGAGACCCAGTCCCAGCAGAGGCCTAGTACCAGCACAGAGCTCCAGTCCCAGCACAGAGCCCCAGTCCCAGCACAGTGCCCCGTCCCAGCACAGACCTCCAGTCCCAGTGCAGAGGCCCAGTCCCAGCACAGAGCCCCAGTCCCAGCACAGAGCACCAGTCCCAGCACAGACCTCCAGTCCCAGCACAGACCTCCAGTCCCAGCACAGAGCTCCAGTCCCGCACAGAGGCCCAGTCCCAGCACAGAGCTCCAGTCCCAGCGCAGAGGCCCAGTCCCAGCACAGACCTCCAGTCCCAGCACAGACCTCCAGTCCCAGCACAGAGCTCCAGTCCCAGCACAGAGGCCCAGTCCCAGCACAGAGACCCAGTCCCAACACAGAGCCCAGTCCCAGCACAGACCTCCAGTCCCAGCACAGACCTCCAGTCGCAGCACAGAGCTCCAGTCCCAGCACAGAGCCCCAGTCCCAGCACAGTGCCCCGTCCCAGCACAGACCTCCAGTCCCAGTGCAGAGGCCCAGTCCCAGCACAGAGACCCAGTCCCAGCACAGAGCACCAGTCCCAGCACAGACCTCCAGTCCCAGCACAGAGCTCCAGTCCCAGCACAGAGGCCCAGTCCCAGCACAGAGCTCCAGTCCCAGCACAGAGGCCCAGTCCCAGCACAGACCTCGAGTCCCAGCACAGACCTCCAGTCCCAGCATAGAGCTCCAGTCCCAGCACAGAGGCCCAGTCCCAGCACAGACCTCCAGTCCCAGCACAGACCTCCAGTCCCAGCACAGAGCTCCAGTCCCCGCACAGAGCCCCAGTCCCAGCACAGAGCTCCAGTCCCAGCACAGATGCCCAGTCCCAGCACAGACCTCGAGTCCCAGCACAGACCTCCAGTCCCAGCATAGAGCTCCAGTCCCAGCACAGAGGCCAGTCCCAGCACAGAGCTCCAGTCCCAGCACAGAGGCCCAGTCCCAGCACAGACCTCCAGTCCCAGCACAGGTCTCCAGTCCCAGCACAGACCACCAGTCCCAGCACAGAGGACCAGTCCCAGCACAGACCTCCAGTCCCAGCACAGACCACCAGTCCCAGCACAGAGTCCCAGTCCCAGCACAGACCTCCAGTCCCAGCACAGACCACCAGTCCCAGCACAGAGGCCCAGTCCCAGCACAGACCTCCAGTCCCAGCACAGACCACCAGTCCCAGGACAGAACCCCAGTCCCAGCACAGACCTCCAGTCCCAGCACAGACCTCCAGTCCCATGACAGAACCCCAGTCCCAGCACAGACCTCCAGTACCAGCACAGACCTCCAGTACCAGCACAGACCTCCAGTCCCAGTACAGAGCCCCAGTCCCAACACAGAGGCCCAGTCCCAGCACAGACCTCCAGTCCCAGCACAGACCTCCAGTCCCAGCACAGAGCTCCTGTCCCAGCACAGATCTCCAGTCCCAGCACAAAGCTCCAGTCCCAGCGCAGAGACCCAGTCCCAGCACAGAGGCCCAGTCCCAGCACAGATCTCCAGTCCCAGCACAGAGGCCCAGTCCCAGCACAGAGGCCTAGTCCCAGCACAGACCTCCAGTCCCAGCACAGACCTCCAGTCCCAGCACAGAGACCCAGTCCCAGCACAGAGGCCCAGTCCCAGCACAGACCTCCAGTCCCAGCACAGATTCCCAGTCCCAGCACAGAGTCCCAGTCCCAGCACAGAGGCCCAGTACCAGCACAGATCTCCAGTCCCAGCACAGAGCCCCAGTCCCAGCACAGAATCCCAGTCCCAGCACAGAGGCCCAGTCCCAGCACAGACCTCCAGTCCCAGCACAGACCTCCAGGCCCAGCACAGAGGCCCAGTCCCAGCACAGATCTCCAGTCCCAGCACAGAGCTCCTGTCCCAGCACAGATGTCAAGTCCCAGCACAGATCTCCAGTCCCAGCACAGGGGCCCAGTCCCAGCACAAAGCTCCAGTCCCAGCACAGACCTCCAGTCCCAGCACAGAGACCCAGTCCCAGCACAGACCTCCAGTCCCAGCACAGAGCCCCAGTCCCAGCACAGAGGCCCAGTCCCAGCACAGACCTCCAGTCCCAGCACAGAGCCCCAGTCCCAGCACAGACCTCCAGTCCCAGCACAGAGACCCAGTCGCAGCACAGAGGCCCAGTCCCAGCACAGATCTCCAGTCCCAGCACAGAGGCCCAGTCCCAGCACAGAGGCCTAGTCCCAGCACAGACCTCCAGTCCCAGCACAGACCTCCAGTCCCAGCACAGAGACCCAGTCCCAGCACAGAGGCCCAGTCCCAACACAGACCTCCAGTCCCAACAGTGAGGCCCAGTCCCAGCACAGTCCTCCAGTCCCAGCACAGAGGCCCAGTCCCGGAACAGACCTCCAGTCCCAGCAGAGACCTCCAGTCCCAGCACAGACCTCCAGTCCCAGCACAGATCTCCAGTCCCAGCACAGAGTCCCAATCCCAGCACAGAGTCCCAGTCCCAGCACAGAGCCCAAGTCCCAGCACAGACCTCCAATCCCAGTAGAGACCTCCAGTCGCACCACAGAGTCCCAGTCCCAGCACAGAGCTCCGTCCCAGCGCAGACCTCCAGTCCCAGCACAGAGCTCCAGTCCCAGCACAGAGCCCCAGTCCCAGCACAGAGCCTCAGATCCAGCACAGAGCCCCAGTCCCAGCACAGAACCCCAGTCCCAGCACAGAGCTCCAGTCCCAGCACAGACCTCCAGTCCCAGCACCGAGTCCCAGTCCCAGCACAGAGGCCCCGTCCCAGCACAGATCTCCAGTCCCAGCACAGAGTCCCAATCCCAGCACAGAGTCCCAGTCCCAGCACAGAGCCCAAGTCCCAGCACAGACCTCCAGTCCCAGCACAGAGTCCCAGTCCCACCACAGACCTCCAGTCCCAGCACAGAGCTCCGTCCCAGCGCAGACCTCCAGTCCCAGCACAGAGCTCCAGTCCCAGCACAGAGCCCCAGTCCCAGCACAGAGCCTCAGATCCAGCACAGAGCCCAGTCCCAGCACAGAACCCCAGTCCCAGCACAGAGCTCCAGTCCCAGCACAGAGCCCCAGTCCCAGCTCGTACTCCCAGTCCCAGCACAGAGACAGAGTCCCAGCACAGAGACCCAGTCGCAGCACAGAGGCCCAGTCCCAGCACAGATCTCCAGTCCCAGCACAGAGGCCCAGTCCCAGCACAGAGGCCTAGTCCCAGCACAGACCTCCAGTCCCAGCACAGACCTCCAGTCCCAGCACAGAGACCCAGTCCCAGCACAGAGGCCCAGTCCCAACACAGACCTCCAGTCCCAGCACAGAGGCCCAGTCCCAGCACAGAGGCCCAGTCCCAGCACAGACCTCCAGTCCCAGCACAGATTCCCAGTCCCAGCACAGAGTCCCAGTCCCAGCACAGAGGCCCAGTACCAGCACAGATCTCCAGTCCCAGCACAGAGCCCCAGTCCCAGCACAGAATCCCAGTCCCAGCACAGAGGCCAGTCCCAGCACAGACCTCCAGTCCCAGCACAGACCTCCAGCCCAGCACAGAGGCCCAGTCCCAGCACAGATCTCCAGTCCCAGCACAGAGGCCCAGTCCCAGCACAGACCTCCAGTCCCAGCACAGACCTCCAGTCCCAGCACAGAGATCCAGTCCCAGCACAGACCTCCAGACCCAGAACAGAGGCCCAGTCCCAGCACAGAGCCCCAGTCCCAGCACAGACCTCCAGTCCCAGCACAGACCTCCAGTCCCAGCACAGACCTCCAGTCCCAGCACAGACCTCCAGTCCCAGAACAGAGGCCCAGTCCCAGCACAGACCTCCAGTCCCAGCACAGAGGCCCAGTCCCAGCACAGACCTCCAGTCCCAGCACAGACCTCCAGTCCCAGCACAGACCTCCAGTCCCAGCACAGACCCCCAGTCCCAGCACAGAGCCCAGTCCCAGCACAGACCTCCAGTCCCAGCACAGAACTCCAGTCCCAGCACAGAGCTCCAGTCCCAGCACAGACCTCCAGTCCCAGCACAGAGTCCAGTCCCAGCACAGACCTCCAGTCCCAGCACAGAGGCGCAGTCCCAGCAGAGACCTCCAGTCCCAGCACAAACCTCCAGTCCCAGCACAGATGCCCAGTCCCAGAACAGACCTCCAGTCCCAGCACAGAGCTCCCGTCCCAGCACAGAGCTCCAGTCCCAGCACAGACCTCCAGTCCCAGCACAGAGTCCCAGTCCTAGCACAGAGTCCCAGTCCCAGCACAGACCTCCAGTCCCAGCACAGAGGCCCAGTCCCAGCACAGGGCCCAGTCCCAGCACAGACCTCCAGTCCCAGCAGAGACCTCCAGTCCCAACAGTGAGGCCCAGTCCCAGCACAGTCCTCCAGTCCCAGCACAGAGGCCCAGTCCCAGAACAGACCTCCAGTCCCAGCAGAGACCTCCAGTCCCAGCACAGACCTCCAGTCCCAGCACAGATCTCCAGTCCCAGCACAGAGTCCCAATCCCAGCACAGAGTCCCAGTCCCAGCACAGAGGCCCGTCCCAGCACAGATCTCCAGTCCCAGCACAGAGTCCCATCCCAGCACAGAGTCCCAGTCCCAGCACAGAGCCCAAGTCCCAGCACAGACCTCCAATCCCAGTAGAGACCTCCAGTCCCACCACAGAGTCCCAGTCCCAGCACAGAGCTCCGTCCCAGCACAGACCTCCAGTCCCAGCACAGAGCTCCAGTCCCAGCACAGAGCCCCAGTCCCAGCACAGAGCCTCAGATCCAGCACAGAGCCCCAGTCCCTGCACAGAACCCCAGTCCCAGCACAGAGCTCCAGTCCCAGCACAGACCTCCAGTCCCAGCACCGAGACCCAGTCCGAGCACAGAGGCCCAGACCCAGCACAGAGGCCCCGTCCCAGCACAGATCTCCAGTCCCAGCACAGAGTCCCAATCCCAGCACAGAGTCCCAGTCCCAGCACAGAGCCCAAGTCCCAGCACAGACCTCCAATCCCAGTAGAGACCTCCAGTCCCAGCACAGAGTCCCAGTCCCAGCACAGAGCTCCGTCCCAGCACAGACCTCCAGTCCCAGCACAGATCTCCAGTCCCAGCACAGAGGCCCAGTCCCAGCACAGAGGCCTAGTCCCAGCACAGACCTCCAGTCCCAGCACAGACCTCCAGTCCCAGCACAGAGACCCAGTCCCAGCACAGAGGCCCAGTCCCAACACAGACCTCCAGTCCCAGTACAGAGGCCCAGTCCCAGCACAGAGGCCCAGTCCCAGCACAGACCTCCAGTCCCAGCACAGATTCCCAGTCCCAGCACAGAGTCCCAGTCCCAGCACAGAGGCCCAGTACCAGCACAGATCTCCAGTCCCAGCACAGAGCCCCAGTCCCAGCACAGAATCCCAGTCCCAGCACAGAGGCCCAGTCCCAGCACAGACCTCCAGTCCCAGCACAGACCTCCAGGCCCAGCACAGAGGCCCAGTCCCAGCACAGATCTCCAGTCCCAGCACAGAGGCCCAGTCCCAGCACAGACCTCCAGTCCCAGCACAGACCTCCAGTCCCAGCACAGAGATCCAGTCCCAGCACAGACCTCCAGACCCAGCACAGAGGCCCCGTCCCAGCACAGAGCCCCAGTCCCAGCACAGACCTCCAGTCCCAGCACAGACCTCCAGTCCCAGCACAGAGCTCCAGTCCCAGCACAGACCTCCAGTCCCAGCACAGAGGCCCAGTCCCATCACAGGGCCCAGTCCCAGCACAGACCTCCAGTCCCAGCACAGACCTCCAGTCCCAACAGAGGCCCAGTCCCAGCACAGTCCTCCAGTCCCAGCACAGAGGCCCAGTCCCGGCACAGACCTCCAGTCCCAGCAGAGACCTCCAGTCCCAGCACAGACCTCCAGTCCCAGCACAGATCTCCAGTCCCAACACAGAGCTCCAGTCCCAGCACAGACCTCCAGTCCCAGCACAGAACTCCAGTCCCAGCACAGACCTCCAGTCCCAGCACAGAGTCCCAGTCCCAGCACAGACCTCCAGTCCCAGCACAGATCTTCAGTCCCAGCACAGAGCTCCAGTCCCAGCACAGACCTCCAGTCCCAGCACAGAGCTCCAGTCCCAGTAGAGACCTCCAGTCCCAGCACAGAGTCCCAGTCCCAGCAGAGACCTCCAGTCCCAGCACAGAGGCCCAGTCCCAGAAGAGACCTCCAGTCCCAGCACAAACCTCCAGTCCCAGCACAGAGCCCAGTCCCAGCACAGATCCCAGTCCCAGCACAGAGCTCCCGTCCCAGCACAGAGCTCCAGTCCCAGCACAGACCTCCAGTCCCAGCACAGAGTCCCAGTCCCAGCACAGAGTCCCAGTCCCAGCACAGACCTCCAGTCCCAGCACAGAGGCCCAGTCCCAGCACAGGGCCCAGTCCCAGCACAGACCTCCAGTCCCAGCAGAGACCTCCAGTCCCAACAGTGAGGCCCAGTCCCAGCACAGACCTCCAGTCCCAGCACAGAGGCCCAGTCCCAGCACAGACCTCCAGTCCCAGCAGAGACCTCCAGTCCCAGCACAGACCTCCAGTCCCAGCACAGACCTCCAGTCCCAGCACAGAGCTCCTGTCCCAGCACAGATGTCAAGTCCCAGCACAGATCTCCAGTCCCAGCACAGGGGCCCAGTCCCAGCACAGACCTCCAGTCCCAGCACAGAGTCCCAGTCCCACCACAGACCTCCAGTCCCAGCACAGAGCTCCGTCCCAGCGCAGACCTCCAGTCCCAGCACAGAGCTCCAGTCCCAGCACAGAGCCCCAGTCCCAGCACAGAGCCTCAGATCCAGCACAGAGCCCCAGTCCCAGCACAGAACCCCAGTCCCAGCACTGAGCTCCAGTCCCAGCACAGAGCCCAGTCCCAGCTCGTACTCCCAGTCCCAGCACAGAGACAGAGTCCCAGCACAGAGCCCCAGTCCCAGCACGAGACCCAGTCCCAGCACAGACCTCCAGTCCCAGCACAGAGTCCCAGTCCCAGCACAGACCTCCAGTCCCAGCACAGACCACCAGTCCCAGCACAGAGGCCCAGTCCCAGCACAGACCTCCAGTCCCAGCACAGACCACCAGTCCCAGGACAGAACCCCAGTCCCAGCACAGACCTCCAGTCCCAGCACAGACCTCCAGTCCCAGGACAGAACCCCAGTCCCAGCACAGACCTCCAGTACCAGCACAGACCTCCAGTACCAGCACAGACCTCCAGTCCCAGTACAGAGCCCCAGTCCCAACACAGAGGCCCAGTCCCAGCACAGACCTCCAGTCCCAGCACAGACCTCCAGTCCCAGCACAGAGCTCCTGTCCCAGCACAGATGTCAAGTCCCAGCACAGATCTCCAGTCCCAGCACAGGGGCCCAGTCCCAGCACAAAGCTCCAGTCCCAGCACAGACCTCCAGTCCCAGCACAGAGGCCCAGTCCCAGCACAGAGGCCCAGTCCCAGCACAGATCTCCAGTCCCAGCACAGAGGCCCAGTCCCAGCACAGAGGCCTAGTCCCAGCACAGACCTCCAGTCCCAGCACAGACCTCCAGTCCCAGCACAGAGACCCAGTCCCAGCACAGAGGCCCAGTCCCAGCAGAGACCTCCAGTCCCAGCACAGAGGCGCAGTCCCAGCAGAGACCTCCAGTCCCAGCACAGACCTCCAGTCCCAGCACAGATGCCCAGTCCCAGCACAGATCTCCAGTCCCAGCACAGAGCTCCCGTCCCAGCACAGAGCTCCAGTCCCAGCACAGACCTCCAGTCCCAGCACGAGTCCCAGTCCCAGCACAGAGTCCCAGTCCCAGCACAGACCTCCAGTCCCAGCACAGAGGCCCAGTCCCATCACAGGGCCCAGTCCCAGCACAGACCTCCAGTCCCAGCAGAGACCTCCAGTCCCAACAGTGAGGCCCAGTCCCAGCACAGTCCTCCAGTCCCAGCACAGAGGCCCAGTCCCGGAACAGACCTCCAGTCCCAGCAGAGACCTCCAGTCCCAGCACAGATCTCCAGTCCCAGCACAGATCTCCAGTCCCAGCACAGAGTCCCAATCCCAGCACAGAGTCCCAGTCCCAGCACAGAGCCCAAGTCCCAGCACAGACCTCCAATCCCAGTAGAGACCTCCAGTCCCACCACAGAGTCCCAGTCCCAGCACAGAGCTCCGTCCCAGCGCAGACCTCCAGTCCCAGCACAGAGCTCCAGTCCCAGCACAGAGCCCCAGTCCCAGCACAGAGCCTCAGATCCAGCACAGAGCCCCAGTCCCAGCACAGAACCCAGTCCCAGCACAGAGCTCCAGTCCCAGCACAGACCTCCAGTCCCAGCACCGAGTCCCAGTCCTAGCACAGAGTCCCAGTCCCAGCACAGAGGCCCCGTCCCAGCACAGATCTCCAGTCCCAGCACAGAGTCCCAATCCCAGCACAGAGTCCCAGTCCCAGCACAGAGCCCAGTCCCAGCACAGACCTCCAGTCCCAGCACAGAGTCCCAGTCCCACCACAGACCTCCAGTCCCAGCACAGAGCTCCGTCCCAGCGCAGACCTCCAGTCCCAGCACAGACCTCCAGTCCCAGCACAGAGGCCCAATCCCAGCACAGAGACCCAGTCCCACACAGAGCCCCAGTCCCAGCACAGACCTCCAGTCCCAGCACAGACCTCCAGTCGCAGCACAGAGCCCCAGTCCCAGCACAGACCTCCAGTCCCAACACAGAGCACCAGTCCCAGCACAGACCTCCATGCCCAGCACAGAGGCCCAGTCCCAGCACAGACCTCCAGTCCCAGCACAGACCTCCAGTCCCAGCACAGAGCCCCAGTCCCAGCACAGACCTCCAGTCCCAGCACAGAGGCCCAGTCCCAGCACAGACCTCCAGTCCCAGCACAGACCTCCAGTCCCAGCACAGAGCTCCACTCCCAGCACAGAGGCCCAGTCCCAGCACAGACCTCCAGTCCCAGCACAGACCTCCTGTCCCAGCACAGAGGCCCAGTCCCAGCACAGACCTCCAGTCCCAGCACAGAGGCCCAGTCCCAGCACAGACCTCCAGTCCCAGCACAGAGGCCCAGTCCCAGCACAGAGGCCCAGTCCCAGCAGAGACCTCCAGTCCCAGCACAGACCTCCAGTCCCAGCACAGACCACCAGTCCCAGCACAGAGGCCCAGTCCCAGCACAGACCTCCAGTCCCAGCACAGACCTCCAGTCCCAGCACAGACCACCAGTCCCAGCACAGAGGCCCAGTCCCAGCACAGACCTCCAGTCCCAGCACAGACCTCCAGTCCCAGCACAGAACCCCAGTCCCAGCACAGACCTCCAGTACCAGCACAGACCTCCAGTCCCAGCACAGAGCCCCAGTCCCAACACAGAGGCCCAGTCCCAGCACAGATCTCCAGTCCCAGCACAGACCTCCAGTCCCAGCACAGAGACCCAGTCCCAGCACAGACCTCCAGTCCCAGCACAGAGACCCAGTCCCAGCACAGAGGCCCAGTCCCAGCACAGAGGCCCAGTCCCAGCACAGATCTCCAGTCCCAGCACAGACCTCCAGTCCCAGCACAGACCTCCAGTCCCAGCACAGACCTCCAGTCCCAGCACAGACCTCCAGTCCCAGCACAGAGACCCAGTCCCAGCACAGAGGCCCAGTCCCAGCACAGACCTCCAGTCCCAGCACAGAGGCCCAGTCCCAGCACAGAGGCCCAGTCCCAGCACAGACCTCCAGTCCCAGCACAGAGTCCCAGTCCCAGCACAGAGTCCCAGTCCCAGCACAGAGGCCCAGTCCCAGCACAGAAGCCCAGTCCCAGCACAGAGGCCCAGTCCCAGCACAGACCACCAGTCCCAGCACAGACCTCCAATCCCAGCACAGACCTCCAGTCCCAGCACAGAGCTCCGTCCCAGCGCAGACCTCCAGTCCCAGCACAGACCTCCAGTCCCAGCACAGACCTCCAGTCCCAGCTCAGGGGCCCAGTCCCAGCACAGAGCTCCAGTCCCAGCACAGAGACCCAGTCCCAGCAGAGGCCTAGTACCAGCACAGAGCTCCAGTCCCAGCACAGAGCCCCAGTCCCAGCACAGTGCCCCGTCCCAGCACAGACCTCCAGTCCCAGTGCAGAGGCCCAATCCCAGCACAGAGACCCAGTCCCAGCACAGAGCACCAGTCCCAGCACAGACCTCCAGTCCCAGCACAGACCTCCAGTCCCAGCATAGAGCTCCAGTCCCCGCACAGAGGCCCAGTCCCAGCACAGAGCTCCAGTCCCAGCGCAGAGGCCCAGTCCCAGCACAGACCTCGAGTCCCAGCACAGACCTCCAGTCCCAGCATAGAGCTCCAGTCCCAGCACAGAGGCCCAGTCCCAGCACAGAGACCCAGTCCCAGCACAGAGCCCCAGTCCCAGCACAGACCTCCAGTCCCAGCACAGACCTCCAGTCCAGCACAGAGCTCCAGTCCCAGTACAGAGCCCCAGTCCCAGCACAGTGCCCCGTCCCAGCACAGACCTCCAGTCCCAGTGCAGAGGCCCAATCCCAGCACAGAGACCCAGTCCCAACACAGAGCACCAGTCCCAGCACAGACCTCCAGTCCCAGCACAGACCTCCAGTCCCAGCATAGAGCTCCAGTCCCCGCACAGAGGCCCAGTCCCAGCACAGAGCTCCAGTCCCAGCGCAGAGGCCCAGTCCCAGCACAGACCTCGAGTCCCAGCACAGACCTCCAGTCCCAGCATAGAGCTCCAGTCCCAGCACAGAGGCCCAGTCCCAGCACAGACCTCCAGTCCCAGCACAGACCTCCAGTCCCAGCACAGAGCTCCAGTCCCCGCACAGAGGCCCAGTCCCAGCACAGAGCTCCAGTCCCAGCACAGATGCCCAGTCCCAGCACAGACCTCGAGTCCCAGCACAGACCTCCAGTCCCAGCATAGAGCTCCAGTCCCAGCACAGAGGCCCAGTCCCAGCACAGAGCTCCAGTCCCAGCACAGAGGCCCAGTCCCAGCACAGACCTCCAGTCCCAGCACAGGTCTCCAGTCCCAGCACAGACCACCAGTCCCAGCACAGAGGACCAGTCCCAGCACAGACCTCCAGTCCCAGCACAGACCACCAGTCCCAGCACAGAGTCCCAGTCCCAGCACAGACCTCCAGTCCCAGCACAGACCACCAGTCCCAGCACAGAGGCCCAGTCCCAGCACAGACCTCCAGTCCCAGCACAGACCACCAGTCCCAGGACAGAACCCCAGTCCCAGCACAGACCTCCAGTCCCAGCACAGACCTCCAGTCCCATGACAGAACCCCAGTCCCAGCACAGACCTCCAGTACCAGCACAGACCTCCAGTACCAGCACAGACCTCCAGTCCCAGTACAGAGCCCCAGTCCCAACACAGAGGCCCAGTCCCAGCACAGACCTCCAGTCCCAGCACAGACCTCCAGTCCCAGCACAGAGCTCCTGTCCCAGCACAGATCTCCAGTCCCAGCACAAAGCTCCAGTCCCAGCTCAGAGACCCAGTCCCAGCACAGAGGCCCAGTCCCAGCACAGATCTCCAGTCCCAGCACAGAGGCCCAGTCCCAGCACAGAGGCCTAGTCCCAGCACAGACCTCCAGTCCCAGCACAGACCTCCAGTCCCAGCACAGAGACCCAGTCCCAGCACAGAGGCCCAGTCCCAGCACAGACCTCCAGTCCCAGCACAGATTCCCAGTCCCAGCACAGAGTCCCAGTCCCAGCACAGAGGCCCAGTACCAGCACAGATCTCCAGTCCCAGCACAGAGACCCAGTCCCAGCACAGACCTCCAGTCCCAGCACAGAGCCCCAGTCCCAGCACAGAGGCCCAGTCCCAGCACAGACCTCCAGTCCCAGCACAGAGACCCAGTCCCAGCACAGACCTCCAGTCCCAGCACAGAGACCCAGTCCCAGCACAGAGGCCCAGTCCCAGCACAGATCTCCAGTCCCAGCACAGAGGCCCAGTCCCAGCACAGAGGCCTAGTCCCAGCACAGACCTCCAGTCCCAGCACAGACCTCCAGTCCCAGCACAGAGACCCAGTCCCAGCACAGAGGCCCAGTCCCAACACAGACCTCCAGTCCCAACAGTGAGGCCCAGTCCCAGCACAGTCCTCCAGTCCCAGCACAGAGGCCCAGTCCCGGAACAGACCTCCAGTCCCAGCAGAGACCTCCAGTCCCAGCACAGACCTCCAGTCCCAGCACAGATCTCCAGTCCCAGCACAGAGTCCCAATCCCAGCACAGAGTCCCAGTCCCAGCACAGAGCCCAAGTCCCAGCACAGACCTCCAATCCCAGTAGAGACCTCCAGTCGCACCACAGAGTCCCAGTCCCAGCACAGAGCTCCGTCCCAGCGCAGACCTCCAGTCCCAGCACAGAGCTCCAGTCCCAGCACAGAGCCCCAGTCCCAGCACAGAGCCTCAGATCCAGCACAGAGCCCCAGTCCCAGCACAGAACCCCAGTCCCAGCACAGAGCTCCAGTCCCAGCACAGACCTCCAGTCCCAGCACCGAGTCCCAGTCCCAGCACAGAGGCCCCGTCCCAGCACAGATCTCCAGTCCCAGCACAGAGTCCCAATCCCAGCACAGAGTCCCAGTCCCAGCACAGAGCCCAAGTCCCAGCACAGACCTCCAGTCCCAGCACAGAGTCCCAGTCCCACCACAGACCTCCAGTCCCAGCACAGAGCTCCGTCCCAGCGCAGACCTCCAGTCCCAGCACAGAGCTCCAGTCCCAGCACAGAGCCCCAGTCACAGCACAGAGCCTCAGATCCAGCACAGAGCCCCAGTCCCAGCACAGAACCCCAGTCCCAGCACAGAGCTCCAGTCCCAGCACAGAGCCCCAGTCCCAGCTCGTACTCCCAGTCCCAGCACAGAGACAGAGTCCCAGCACAGAGACCCAGTCGCAGCACAGAGGCCCAGTCCCAGCACAGATCTCCAGTCCCAGCACAGAGGCCCAGTCCCAGCACAGAGGCCTAGTCCCAGCACAGACCTCCAGTCCCAGCACAGACCTCCAGTCCCAGCACAGAGACCCAGTCCCAGCACAGAGGCCCAGTCCCAACACAGACCTCCAGTCCCAGAACAGAGGCCCAGTCCCAGCACAGAGGCCCAGTCCCAGCACAGACCTCCAGTCCCAGCACAGATTCCCAGTCCCAGCACAGAGTCCCAGTCCCAGCACAGAGGCCCAGTACCAGCACAGATCTCCAGTCCCAGCACAGAGCCCCAGTCCCAGCACAGATTCCCAGTCCCAGCACAGAGGCCCAGTCCCAGCACAGACCTCCAGTCCCAGCACAGACCTCCAGGCCCAGCACAGAGGCCCAGTCCCAGCACAGATCTCCAGTCCCAGCACAGAGGCCCAGTCCCAGCACAGACCTCCAGTCCCAGCACAGACCTCCAGTCCCAGCACAGAGATCCAGTCCCAGCACAGACCTCCAGACCCAGAACAGAGGCCCCGTCCCAGCACAGAGCCCCAGTCCCAGCACAGACCTCCAGTCCCAGCACAGACCTCCAGTCCCAGCACAGAGCTCCAGTCCCAGCACAGACCTCCAGACCCAGAACAGAGGCCCAGTCCCAGCACAGACCTCCAGTCCCAGCACAGAGGCCCAGTCCCATCACAGGGCCCAGTCCCAGCACAGACCTCCAGTCCCAGCAGAGACCTCCAGTCCCAACAGTGAGGCCCAGTCCCAGCACAGTCCTCCAGTCCCAGCACAGAGGCCCAGTCCCGGAACAGACCTCCAGTCCCAGCAGAGACCTCCAGTCCCAGCACAGACCTCCAGTCCCAGCACGGACCTTCAGTCCCAACACAGAGCTCCAGTCCCAGCACAGACCTCCAGTCCCAGCACAGAACTCCAGTCCCAGCACAGAGCTCCAATCCCAGTAGAGACCTCCAGTCCCAGCACAGAGTCCCAGTCCCAGCAGAGACCTCCAGTCCCAACACAGAGGCGCAGTCCCAGCAGAGACCTCCAGTCCCAGCACAAACCTCCAGTCCCAGCACAGATGCCCAGTCCCGGAACAGACCTCCAGTCCCAGCACAGAGCTCCCGTCCCAGCACAGAGCTCCAGTCCCAGCACAGACCTCCAGTCCCAGCACCGAGTCCCAGTCCTAGCACAGAGTCCCAGTCCCAGCACAGACCTCCAGTCCCAGCACAGAGGCCCAGTCCCATCACAGGGCCCAGTCCCAGCACAGACCTCCAGTCCCAGCAGAGACCTCCAGTCCCAACAGTGAGGCCCAGTCCCAGCACAGTCCTCCAGTCCCAGCACAGAGGCCCA
Organism: Hemiscyllium ocellatum; assembly: GCF_020745735.1. Taxonomy (NCBI): domain Eukaryota; kingdom Metazoa; phylum Chordata; class Chondrichthyes; order Orectolobiformes; family Hemiscylliidae; genus Hemiscyllium; species Hemiscyllium ocellatum. Next base: position 46,527 of record NW_026868366.1, read on the forward strand.
GTCCCGGAACAGACCTCCAGTCCCAGCAGAGACCTCCAGTCCCAGCACAGACCTCCAGTCCCAGCACAGATCTCCAGTCCCAGCACAGAGTCCCAATCCCAGCACAGAGTCCCAGTCCCAGCACAGAGCCCAAGTCCCAGCACAGACCTCCAATCCCAGTAGAGACCTCCAGTCCCACCACAGAGTCCCAGTCCCAGCACAGAGCTCCGTCCCAGCACAGACCTCCAGTCCCAGCACAGAGCTCCAGTCCCAGCACAGAGCCCCAGTCCCAGCACAGAGCCTCAGATCCAGCACAGAGTCCCAGTCCGAGCACAGAGTCCCAGTCCCAGCACAGAGGCCCGTCCCAGCACAGATCTCCAGTCCCAGCACAGAGACCCAATCCCAGCACAGAGTCCCAGTCCCAGCACAGAGCCCAAGTCCCAGCACAGACCTCCAATCCCAGTAGAGACCTCCAGTCCCACCACAGAGTCCCAGTCCCAGCACAGAGCTCCGTCCCAGCACAGACCTCCAGTCCCAGCACAGATCTCCAGTCCCAGCACAGAGGCCCAGTCCCAGCACAGAGGCCTAGTCCCAGCACAGACCTCCAGTCCCAGCACAGACCTCCAGTCCCAGCACAGACCTCCAGTCCCAGCACAGAGGCCCAGTCCCAACACAGACCTCCAGTCCCAGTACAGAGGCCCAGTCCCAGCACAGAGGCCCAGTCCCAGCACAGACCTCCAGTCCCAGCACAGATTCCCAGTCCCAGCACAGAGTCCCAGTCCCAGCACAGAGGCCCAGTACCAGCACAGATCTCCAGTCCCAGCACAGAGCCCCAGTCCCAGCACAGAATCCCAGTCCCAGCACAGAGGCCCAGTCCCAGCACAGACCTCCAGTCCCAGCACAGACCTCCAGCCCAGCACAGAGGCCCAGTCCCAGCACAGATCTCCAGTCCCAGCACAGAGGCCCAGTCCCAGCACAGACCTCCAGTCCCAGCACAGACCTCCAGTCCCAGCACAGAGATCCAGTCCCAGCACAGACCTCCAGACCCAGAACAGAGGCCCCGTCCCAGCACAGAGCCCCAGTCCCAGCACAGACCTCCAGTCCCAGCACAGACCTCCAGTCCCAGCACAGATTCCCAGTCCCAGCACAGAGTCCCAGTCCCAGCACAGAGGCCCAGTACCAGCACAGATCTCCAGTCCCAGCACAGAGCCCCAGTCCCAGCACAGAATCCCAGTCCCAGCACAGAGGCCCAGTCCCAGCACAGATCTCCAGTCCCAGCACAGAGGCCCAGTCCCAGCACAGACCTCCAGTCCCAGCACAGACCTCCAGTCCCAGCACAGAGATCCAGTCACAGCACAGACCTCCAGACCCAGAACAGAGGCACCGTCCCAGCACAGAGGCCCAGTCCCAGCACAGACCTCCAGTCCCAGCACAGACCTCCAGTCCCAGCACAGAGCTCCAGTCCCAGCACAGACCTCCAGACCCAGAACAGAGGCCCAGTCCCAGCACAGACCTCCAGTCCCAGCACAGAGGCCCAGTCCCATCACAGGGCCCAGTCCCAGCACAGACCTCCAGTCCCAGCAGAGACCACCAGTCCCAACAGTGAGGCCCAGTCCCAGCACAGTCCTCCAGTCCCAGCACAGAGGCCCAGTCCCGGAACAGACCTCCAGTCCCAGCAGAGACCTCCAGTCCCAGCACAGACCTCCAGTCCCAGCACGGACCTTCTGTCCCAACACAGAGCTCCAGTCCCAGCACAGACCTCCGGTCCCAGCACAGAACTCCAGTCCCAGCACAGAGCTCCAATCCCAGTAGAGACCTCCAGTCCCAGCACAGAGTCCCAGTCCCAGCAGAGACCTCCAGTCCCAACACAGAGGCGCAGTCCCAGCAGAGACCTCCAGTCCCAGCACAAACCTCCAGTCCCAGCACAGATGCCCAGTCCCGGAACAGACCTCCAGTCCCAGCACAGAGCTCCCGTCCCAGCACAGACCTCCAGTCCCAGTACAGAGCCCCAGTCCCAACACAGAGGCCCAGTCCCAGCACAGACCTCCAGTCCCAGCACAGACCTCCAGTCCCAGCACAGAGCTCCTGTCCCAGCGCAGATGTCAAGTCCCAGCACAGATCTCCAGACCCAGCTCAGGGGCCCAGTCCCAGCACAGACCTCCAGTCCCAGCACAGAGTCCCAGTCCCACCACAGACCTCCAGTCCCAGCACAGAGCTCCGTCCCAGCGCAGACCTCCAGTCCCAGCACAGAGCTCCAGTCCCAGCACAGAGCCCCAGTCCCAGCACAGAGCCTCAGATCCAGCACAGAGCCCCAGTCCCAGCACAGAACCCCAGTCCCAGCACAGAGCTCCAGTCCCAGCACAGAGCCCCAGTCCCAGCTCGTACTCCCAGTCCCAGCACAGAGACAGAGTCCCAGCACAGAGCCCCAATCCCAGCACGAGACCCAGTCCCAGCACAGACCTCCAGTCCCAGCACAGAGTCCCAGTCCCAGCACAGACCTCCAGTCCCAGCACAGACCACCAGTCCCAGCACAGAGGCCCAGTCCCAGCACAGACCTCCAGTCCCAGCACAGACCACCAGTCCCAGGACAGAACCCCAGTCCCAGCACAGACCTCCAGTCCCAGCACAGACCTCCAGTCCCAGGACAGAACCCCAGTCCCAGCACAGACCTCCAGTACCAGCACAGACCTCCAGTACCAGCACAGACCTCCAGTCCCAGTACAGAGCCCCAGTCCCAACACAGAGGCCCAGTCCCAGCACAGACCTCCAGTCCCAGCACAGACCTCCAGTCCCAGCACAGAGCTCCTGTCCCAGCGCAGATGTCAAGTCCCAGCACAGATCTCCAGTCCCAGCTCAGGGGCCCAGTCCCAGCACAAAGCTCCAGTCCCAGCGCAGACCTCCAGTCCCAGCACAGAGGCCCAGTCCCAGCACAGAGGCCCAGTCCCAGCACAGATCTCCAGTCCCAGCACAGAGGCCCAGTCCCAGCACAGAGGCCTAGTCCCAGCACAGACCTCCAGTCCCAGCACAGACCTCCAGTCCCAGCACAGAGACCCAGTCCCAGCACAGAGGCCCAGTCCCAGCAGAGACCTCCAGTCCCAACACAGAGGCGCAGTCCCAGCAGAGACCTCCAGTCCCAGCACAAACCTCCAGTCCCAGCACAGATGCCCAGTCCCGGAACAGACCTCCAGTCCCAGCACAGAGCTCCCGTCCCAGCACAGAGCTCCAGTCCCAGCACAGACCTCCAGTCCCAGCACCGAGTCCCAGTCCTAGCACAGAGTCCCAGTCCCAGCACAGACCTCCAGTCCCAGCACAGAGGCCCAGTCCCATCACAGGGCCCAGTCCCAGCACAGACCTCCAGTCCCAGCAGAGACCTCCAGTCCCAACAGTGAGGCCCAGTCCCAGCACAGTCCTCCAGTCCCAGCACAGAGGCCCAGTCCCGGAACAGACCTCCAGTCCCAGCAGAGACCTCCAGTCCCAGCACAGATCTCCAGTCCCAGCACAGATCTCCAGTCCCAGCACAGAGTCCCAATCCCAGCACAGAGTCCCAGTCCCAGCACAGAGCCCAAGTCCCAGCACAGACCTCCAATCCCAGTAGAGACCTCCAGTCCCACCACAGAGTCCCAGTCCCAGCACAGAGCTCCGTCCCAGCGCAGACCTCCAGTCCCAGCACAGAGCTCCAGTCCCAGCACAGAGCCCCAGTCCCAGCACAGAGCCTCAGATCCAGCACAGAGCCCCAGTCCCAGCACAGAACCCCAGTCCCAGCACAGAGCTCCAGTCCCAGCACAGACCTCCAGTCCCAGCACCGAGTCCCAGTCCTAGCACAGAGTCCCAGTCCCAGCACAGAGGCCCCGTCCCAGCACAGATCTCCAGTCCCAGCACAGAGTCCCAATCCCAGCACAGAGTCCCAGTCCCAGCACAGAGCCCAAGTCCCAGCACAGACCTCCAGTCCCAGCACAGAGTCCCAGTCCCACCACAGACCTCCAGTCCCAGCACAGAGCTCCGTCCCAGCGCAGACCTCCAGTCCCAGCACAGAGCTCCAGTCCCAGCACAGAGCCCCAGTCCCAGCACAGAGCCTCAGATCCAGCACAGAGCCCCAGTCCCAGCACAGAACCCCAGTCCCAGCACAGAGCTCCAGTCCCAGCACAGAGCCCCAGTCCCAGCTCGTACTCCAGTCCCAGCACAGAGACAGAGTCCCAGCACAGAGCCCCAATCCCAGCACGAGACCCAGTCCCAGCACAGACCTCCAGTCCCAGCACAGAGTCCCAGTCCCAGCACAGACCTCCAGTCCCAGCACAGACCACCAGTCCCAGCACAGAGGCCCAGTCCCAGCACAGACCTCCAGTCCCAGCACAGACCACCAGTCCCAGGACAGAACCCCAGTCCCAGCACAGACCTCCAGTCCCAGCACAGACCTCCAGGCCCAGGACAGAACCCCAGTCCCAGCACAGACCTCCAGTACCAGCACAGACCTCCAGTACCAGCACAGACCTCCAGTCCCAGTACAGAGCCCCAGTCCCAACACAGAGGCCCAGTCCCAGCACAGACCTCCAGTCCCAGCACAGACCTCCAGTCCCAGCACAGAGCTCCTGTCCCAGCGCAGATGTCAAGTCCCAGCACAGATCTCCAGACCCAGCTCAGGGGCCCAGTCCCAGCACAGACCTCCAGTCCCAGCACAGAGTCCCAGTCCCAGCACAGACCTCCAGTCCCAGCACAGAGGCCCAATCCCAGCACAGAGACCCAGTCCCAACACAGAGCCCCAGTCCCAGCACAGACCTCCAGTCCCAGCACAGACCTCCAGTCGCAGCACAGAGCCCCAGTCCCAGCACAGACCTCCAGTCCCAACACAGAGCACCAGTCCCAGCACAGACCTCCATGCCCAGCACAGAGGCCCAGTCCCAGCACAGACCTCCAGTCCCAGCACAGACCTCCAGTCCCAGCACAGAGCCCCAGTCCCAGCACAGACCTCCAGTCCCAGCACAGAGGCCCAGTCCCAGCACAGACCTCCAGTCCCAGCACAGACCTCCAGTCCCAGCACAGAGCTCCACTCCCAGCACAGAGGCCCAGTCCCAGCACAGACCTCCAGTCCCAGCACAGACCTCCTGTCCCAGCACAGAGGCCCAGTCCCAGCACAGACCTCCAGTCCCAGCACAGAGCCCAGTCCCAGCACAGACCTCCAGTCCCAGCACAGAGGCCCAGTCCCAGCACAGAGGCCCAGTCCCAGCAGAGACCTCCAGTCCCTGCACAGACCTCCAGTCCCAGCACAGACCACCAGTCCCAGCACAGAGGCCCAGTCCCAGCACAGACCTCCAGTCCCAGCACAGACCTCCAGTCCCAGCACAGACCACCAGTCCCAGCACAGAGGCCCAGTCCCAGCACAGACCTCCAGTCCCAGCACAGACCTCCAGTCCCAGCACAGAACCCAGTCCCAGCACAGACCTCCAGTACCAGCACAGACCTCCAGTCCCAGTACAGAGCCCCAGTCCCAACACAGAGGCCCAGTCCCAGCACAGATCTCCAGTCCCAGCACAGACCTCCAGTCCCAGCACAGAGACCCAGTCCCAGCACAGACCTCCAGTCCCAGCACAGAGACCCAGTCCCAGCACAGAGGCCAGTCCCAGCACAGAGGCCCAGTCCCAGCACAGATCTCCAGTCCCAGCACAGCTCCAGTCCCAGCACAGACCTCCAGTCCCAGCACAGACCTCCAGTCCCAGCACAGACCTCCAGTCCCAGCACAGAGACCCAGTCCCAGCACAGAGCCCAGTCCCAGCACAGACCTCCAGTCCCAGCACAGAGGCCCAGTCCCAGCACAGAGGCCCAGTCCCAGCACAGACCTCCAGTCCCAGCACAGAGTCCCAGTCCCAGCACAGAGTCCAGTCCCAGCACAGAGGCCCAGTCCCAGCACAGAAGCCCAGTCCCAGCACAGAGGCCCAGTCCCAGCACAGACCACCAGTCCCAGCACAGACCTCCAATCCCAGCACAGACCTCCAGTCCCAGCACAGAGCTCCGTCCCAGCGCAGACCTCCAGTCCCAGCGCAGACCTCCAGTCCCAGCACAGACCTCCAGTCCCAGCTCAGGGGCCCAGTCCCAGCACAGAGCTCCAGTCCCAGCACAGAGAC
>NW_026868367.1:0-20000 GCF_020745735.1 Hemiscyllium ocellatum
GGGTATCTGTTATTCTGTATATAAACCACCCCCGAACCCCTCGATTAGATTCCAGTCTGTAACTCCCTCCCGGGTATCTGTTATTCTGTATATAAACCCCACCCCGAACCCCTCGATTAGAATCCAGTCTGTAACTCCCTCCCAGGGTATCTGTTATTCTGTATATAAACCCCACCCCAAACCCCTCGATTACATTCCAGTCTGTAAAACCCTCCCGGGGTATCTGTAATTCTGTATATAAACCCCACCCCGAACCCCTCGATTAGATTCCAGTCTGTAACTCCCTCCCGGTATCTGTTATTCTGTATATAAACCCCACCCCGAAACCCTCGATTAGATTCCAGTCTGTAACTCCCTCCCGGGGTATCTGTTATTCTGTATATAAACCCCACCCCGAATCCCTCGATTAGATTCCAGTCTGTAACTCCCTCCCGGGGTATCTGTTATTCTGTATATAAACCCCACCCCGAACCCCTCGATTAGATTCCAGTCTGTAACTCCCTCCCGGGTATCTGTTATTCTGTATATAAACCACCCCGAACCCCTCGATTAGATTCCAGTCTGTAACTCCCTCCCGGTATCTGTTATTCTGTATATAAACCACCCCGAACCCCTCGAATTAGATTCCAGTCTGTAACTCCCTCCCAGGGTATCTGTTATTCTGTATATAAACCACACCCCGAACCCCTCGATTAGATTCCAGTCTGTAACTCCCTCCCGGGGTATCTGTTACTCTGTATATAAACCCCACCCCGAACCCCTCGATTAGATTCCAGTCTGTAACTCCCTCCCGTGGTATCTGTTATTCTGTATATAAACCCCACCCGAACCCCTCGATTAGATTCCAGTCTGTAACTCCCTCCCGGGTATATGTTATTCTGTATATAACCCCACCCCGAACCCCTCGATTAGATTCCAGTCTGTAACTCCCTCCCGGGGTATCTGTTATTCTTTATATAAACCACCCCGAACCCCTCGATTAGATTCCAGTCTGTAACTCCCTCCCGGGGAGCTGTTATTCTGTATATAAACCACCCCGAACCCCTCGATTAGATTCCAGTCTGTAACTCCCTCCCGGGGTATCTGTTATTCTGTATATAAACCACCCCGAACCCCTCGATTAGATTCCAGTCTGTAACTCCCTCCCGGGTATCTGTTATTCTGTATATAAACCACCCCGATTAGATTCCAGTCTGTAACTCCCTCCCGGGTATCTGTTATTCTGTATATAAAACCACCCCGAACCCCTCGATTAGATTCCAGTCTGTAACTCCCTCCCGGGGTATCTGTTATTCTGTATATAAACCACCCCGAACCCCTCGATTAGATGCCAGTCTGTAACTCCCTCCCGGGGTATCTGTTATTCTGTATAGAAACCACCCCGAACCCCTCGATTAGATTCCAGTCTGTAACTCCCTCCCGGGTATATCTGTTATTCTGTATATAAACCCACCCCGAACCCCTCGATTAGATTCCATTCTGTAACTCCCTCCCCGGGGTATCTGTTATTCTGTATATAACCCCACCCCGAACCCCTCGATAAGATTCCAGTCTGTAACTCCCTCCCGGGGTATCTGTTATTCTGTATATAAACCCCACCCCGAACCCCTCGATTAGATTCCAGTCTGTAACTCCCTCCCGGGTATCTGTTATTCTGTATATAAACCACCCCGAACCCCTCGATTAGATTCCAGTCTGTAACTCCCTCCCGGGGTATCTGTTATTCTGTATATAAAACACCCCGAACCCCTCGATTAGATTCCAGTCTGTAACTCCCTCCCGGGTATCTGTTATTCTGTATATAAACCACCCCGAACCCCTCGATTAGATTCCAGTCTGTAACTCCCTCCCGGGTATCTGTTATTCTGTATATAAACCACACCCCGAACCCCTCGATTAGATTCCAGTCTGTAACTCCCTCCCGGGGTATCTGTTATTCTGTATATAAACCCACCCCGAACCCCTCGATTAGATTCCAGTCTGTAACTCCCTCCCGTGGTATCTGTTATTCTGTATATAAACCCCACCCCGAACCCCTCGATTAGATTCCAGTCTGTAACTCCCTCCCCGGGTATATGTTATTCTGTATATAAACCCCACCCCGAACCCCTCGATTAGATTCCAGTCTGTAACTCCCTCCCGGGAGCTGTTATTCTGTATATAAACCACCCCGAACCCCTCGATTAGATTCCAGTCTGTAACTCCCTCCCGGGTATCTGTTATTCTGTATATAAACCACCCCGAACCCCTCGATTAGATTCCAGTCTGTAACTCCCTCCCGGGTATCTGTTATTCTGTATATAAACTCCGCAAACACCTCGATTAGATTCCAGTCTGTAACTCCCTCCCGGGTATCTGTTATTCTGTATATAAACCACCCCGAACCCCTCGATTAGATTCCAGTCTGTAACTCCCTCCCGGGGTCTGTTATTCTGTATATAAACCACCCCAAACCCCTCGATTAGATTCCAGTCTGTAACTCCCTCCCGGGTATCTGTTATTCTGTATAAAACCACCCCGAACCCCTCGATTAGATTCCAGTCTGTAACTCCCTCCCGGGTATCTGTTATTCTGTATATAAACCCCCCCGAACCCCTCGATTAGATTCCAGTCTGTAACTCCCCCCCCGGGTATCTGTTATTCTGTATAAAAACCACCCCGAACCCCTCGATTAGATTCCAGTCTGTAACTCCCTCCCGGGGTATCTGTTATTCTGTATATAAACCCCACCCCGAACCCCTCGATTAGATTCCAGTCTGTAACTCCCTCCGGGGTATCTGTTATTCTGTATATAAACCCCACCCCGAATCCCTCGATTAGATTCCAGTCTGTAACTCCCTCCCGGGGTATCTGTTATTCTGTATATAACCCCACCCCGAACCCCTCGATTAGATTCCAGTCTGTAACTCCCTCCCGGGGTATCTGTTATTCTGTATATAAACCCACCCCGAACCCCTCGAATTAGATTCCAGTCTGTAACTCCCTCCCAGGGTATCTGTTATTCTGTATATAAACCACACCCCGAACCCCTCGATTAGATTCCAGTCTGTAACTCCCTCCCGGGGTATCTGTTACTCTGTATATAAACCCCACCCCGAACCCCTCGATTAGATTCCAGTCTGTAACTCCCTCCCGTGGTATCTGTTATTCTGTATATAAACCCCACCCCGAACCCCTCGATTAGATTCCAGTCTGTAACTCCCTCCCGGGTATATGTTATTCTGTATATAAACCCCCACCCCGAACCCCTCGATTAGATTCCAGTCTGTAACTCCCTCCCGGGGTATCTGTTATTCTGTATATAAACCACCCCGAACCCCTCGATTAGATTCCAGTCTGTAACTCCCTCCCGGGGAGCTGTTATTCTGTATATAAACCACCCCGAAACCCACGATTAGATTCCAGTCTGTAACTCCCTCCCTGGGTATCTGTTATTCTGTATATAAACCACCCCGAACCCCTCGATTAGATTCCAGTCTGTAACTCCCTCCCGGGTATCTGTTATTCTGTATATAAACACCACCTCGATTAGATTCCAGTCTGTAACTCCCTCCCGGGTATCTGTTATTCTGTATATAACCACCCCGAACCCCTCGATTAGATTCCAGTCTGTAACTCCCTCCCGGGGTATCTGTTATTCTGTATATAAACCACCCCGAACCCTCGATTAGATTCCAGTCTGTAACTCCCTCCCCGGGGTATCTGTTATTCTGTATAGAAACCACCCCGAACCCCTCGATTAGATTCCAGTCTGTAACTCCCTCCCGGGGTATCTGTTTTCTGTATATAAACCAACCCCGAACCCCTCGATTAGATTCCATTCTGTAACTCCCTCCCCGGGTATCTGTTATTCTGTATAAAAACCACCCCGAACCCCTCGATTAGATTCCAGTCTGTAACTCCCTCCCGGGTATCTGTTATTCTGTATATAAACCACACAGAACCCCTCGATTAGATTCCAGTCTGTAACTCCCTCCCGGGGTATCTGTTATTCTGTATATAAACCCCACCCCGAACCCCTCGATTAGATTCCAGTCTGTAACTCCCTCCCGGGTATCTGTTATTCTGTATATAAACCCCACCCCCAAACCCCTCGATTAGATTCCAGTCTGTAACTCCCTCCCGGGGTATCTGTTATTCTGTGTATAAACCCCACCCCGAAACCCTCGATTAGATTCCAGTCTGTAACTCCCTCCCGGGTATCTGTTATTCTGTATATAAACCACACCCGAACCCCTCGATTAGATTCCAGTCTGTAACTCCCTCCCGGGTATCTGTTATTCTGTATATAAACCAACCCAACCCCTCGATTAGATTCCAGTCTGTAACTCCCTCCCGGGTATCTGTTATTCTGTATATAAACCACACCCCGAACCCCTCGATTAGATTCCAGTCTGTAACTCCCTCCCGGGGTATCTGTTATTCTGTATATAAACCACCCCGAACCCCTCGATTAGATTCCAGTCTGTAACTCCCTCCCGGGTATCTGTTATTCTGTATATAAACCACCCCGAACCCCTCGATTAGATTCCAGTCTGTAACTCCCTCCCGGGTATCTGTTATTCTGTATATAAACCACCCCGAACCCCTCGATTAGATTCCAGTCGGTAACTCCCTCCCGGGGTATCTGTTACTCTGTATATAAACCCCACCCCGAACCCCTCGATTAGATTCCAGTCTGTAACTCCCTCCCGGGTATCTGTTATTCTGTATATAAACCCACCCCGAACCCCTCGATTAGATTCCAGTCTGTAACTCCCTCCCGGGGTATCTGTTATTCTGTATATAAACCACACCCCGAACCCCTCGATGAGATTCCAGTCTGTAACTCCCTCCCGGTATCTGTTATTCTGTATATAAACCCACCCCGAACCCCTCGATTAGATTCCAGTCTGTAACTCCCTCCCGGGAATCTGTTATTCTGTATATAAACCACCCCGAAACCCTCGATTAGATTCCAGTCTGTATCTCCCTCCCGGGGTATCTGTGATTCTGTATATAAACCACCTCGATTAGATTCCAGTCTGTAACTCCCTCCCGGGGCATCTGTTATTCTGTATATAAACCACCCCGAACCCCTCGATTAGATTCCAGTCTGTAACTCCCTCCCGGGTATCTGTGATTCTGTATATAAACCACCTCGATTAGATTCCAGTCTGTAACTCCCTCCCGGGGCATCTGTTATTCTGTATATAAACCACACCCGAACCCCTCGATTAGATTCCAGTCTGTATCTCCCTCCCGGGGTATCTGTTATTCTGTATATAATCCACCCCGAACCCCTCGATTAGATTCCAGTCTGTAACTCCCTCCCGGGGTATCTGTTATTCTGTATATAAACCCACCCCGAACCACTCGATTAGATTCCAGTCTGTAACTCCCACCCGGGGTATCTGTTATTCTGTATATAAACCCCACCCCGAACCCCTCGATTAGATTCCAGTCTGTAACTCCCTCCCGGGTATCTGTTATTCTGTATATAAACCACCCCGAACCCCTCGATTAGATTCCAGTCTGTAACTCCCCTCCCGGGGTATCTGTTATTCTGTATATAAACCACCCCGAACCCCTCGATTAGATTCCAGTCTGTAACTCCCTCCCGAGGTATCTGTTTTTCTGTATATAAACCCCACCCCGAACCCCTCGATTAGATTCCAGTCTGTAACTCCCTCCCGGGTATCTGTTATTCTGTATATAAACCCCACCCCGAACCCCTCGATTAGATTCCAGTCTGTAACTCCTCCCGGGTATCTGTTATTCTGTATATAAACCCCACCCCGAACCCCTCGATTAGATTCCAGTCTGTAACTCCCTCCCGGGTATCTGTTATTCTGTATATAAACCCCACCCCGAACCCCTCGATTAGATTCCAGTTGTAACTCCCTCCCGGGGTATGTGTTATTATGTATATAAACCCCACCCCGAACCACCTCGATTAGATTCCAGTCTGTAACTCCCTCCCGGGGTATCTGTTATTCTGTATATAAACCCCACCCCGAACCCCTCGATTAGATTCCAGTCTGTAACTCCCTCCCGGGGTATCTGTTATTCTGTATATAAACCCCACCCCGAACCCCTCGATTAGATTCCAGTCTGTAACTCCCTCCCGGGGTATCTGTTATTATGTATATAAACCCCACCCCGAACCCCTCGATTAGATTCCAGTCTGTAACTCCCTCCCGGGTATCTGTTATTCTGTATATAAACCCACCCCGAACCCCTCGATTAGATTCCAGTCTGTAACTCCCTCCCGGGGTATCTGTTATTCTGTATATAAACCACCCCGAACCCCTCGATTAGATTCCAGTCTGTAACTCCCTCCCGGGGTATCTGTTTTTCTGTATATAAACCCCACCCCGAACCCCTCGATTAGATTCCAGTCTGTAACTCCCTCCCGGGTATCTGTTATTCTGTATATAAACCCCACCCCGAACCCCTCGATTAGATTCCAGTCTGTAAAACCCTCCCGGGTATCTGTTATTCTGTATATAAACCCCACCCCGAACCCCTCGATTAGATTCCAGTCTGTAACTCCCTCCCGGGGTATCTGTTATTCTGTATATAAACCCCACCCCGAACCCCTCGATTAGATTCCAGTCTGTAACTCCCTCCCGGGGTATCTGTTATTATGTATATAAACCCCACCCCGAACCCCTCGATTAGATTCCAGTCTGTAACTCCCTCCCGGGGTATCTGTTATTCTGTATATAAACCCCACCCGAACCCCTCGATTAGATTCCAGTCTGTAACTCCCTCCCGGGGTATCTGTTATTCTGTATATAAAACCCCACCCGAACCCCTCGATTAGATTCCAGTCTGTAACTCCCTCCCGGGGTATCTGTAATTCTGTATATAAACCCCACCCCGAACCCCTCGATTAGATTCCAGTCTGTAACTCCCTCCCGGGGTATCTGTTATTCTGTATATAAACCCACACCCCGAACCCCTCGATTAGATTCCAGTCTGTAACTCCCTCCCGGGTATCTGTTATTCTGTATATAAACCACCCCGAACCCCTCGATTAGATTCCAGTCTGTAACTCCCTCCCGGGGTATCTGTTATTCTGTATATAAACCACCCCGTACCCCTCGATTTGATTCCAGTCTGTAACTCCCTCCCGGGGTATCTGTTATTCTGTATATAAACCACCTCGATTAGATTCCAGTCTGTAACTACCTCCCGGGTATCTGTTATTCTGTATATAACCCACCCCGAACCCCTCGATTAGATTCCAGTCTGTAACTCCCTCCCGGGGTATCTGTTATTCTGTATATAAACTCCGCAAACCCCTCGATTAGATTCCAGTCTGTAACTCCCTCCCGGGTATCTGTTATTCTTTATATAAACCACCCCGAACCACTCGATTAGATTCCAGTCTGTAACTCACTCCCAGATATCTGTTATTCTGTATATAAACCCACCCCGAACCCCTCGATTAGATTCCAGTCTGGAACTCCCTCCCGGGTATCTGTTATTCTGTATAAACCCCACCCCGAACCCCTCGATTAGATTCCAGTCTGTAACTCCCTCCCGGGGTATCTGTTATTCTGTATATAAACCCCAACCCGAACCCCTCGATTAGATTCCAGTCTGTAACTCCCTCCCGGGGTATCTGTTATTCTGTATATAAAACCACCCCGAACCCCTCGATTAGATTCCAGTCTGTAAATCCCTCCCGGGGTATCTGTTATTCTGTATATAAACCACCCCGAACCCCTCGATTAGATTCCAGTCTGTAACTCCCTCCCCGGGGTATCTGTTATTCTGTATATAAAACCACCCCGAACCCCTCGATTAGATTCCAGTCTGTAACTCCCTCCCGGGATATCTGTTATTCTGTATATAAACCACCCCGAACCCCTCGATTAGATTCCAGTCTGTAACTCCCTCCCGGGTATCTGTTATTCTGTATATAAACCCCACCCTGAACCCCTCGATTAGATTCCAGTCTGTAACTCCCCCCGCGGGGTATCTGTTATTCTGTATATAAACCACCCCGAACCCCTCGATTAGATTCCAGTCTGTAACTCCCTCCCGGGTATCTGTTATTCTGTATATAAACCCCACCCCGAACCCCTCGATTAGATTCCAGTCTGTAACTCCCTCCCGGGTATCTGTTATTCTGTATATAAACCCCACCCCGAACCCCTCGATTAGATTCCAGTCTGTAACTCCCTCCCGGGGTATCTGTTATTCTGTATATAAACCCCACCCCGAACCCCTCGATTAGATTCCAGTCTGTAACTCCCTCCCGGGGTATCTGTTATTCTGTATATAAACCCCACCCCGAACCCCTCGATTAGATTCCAGTCTGTAACTCCCTCCCCGGGGTATCTGTTATTCTGTATATAAACCCCACCCCGAACCCCTCGATTAGATTCCAGTCTGTAACTCCCTCCCGGGGTATCTGTTATTCTGTATATAAACCACCCCGAACCCCTCGATTAGATTCCAGTCTGTAACTCCCTCCCGGGTATCTGTTATTCTGTATATAAACCCCACCCCGAACCCCTCGATTAGATTCCAGTCTGTAACTCCCTCCCGGGTATCTGTTATTCTGTATATAAACCCCACCCCGAACCCCTCGATTAGATTCCAGTCTGTAACTCCCTCCCGGGTATCTGTTATTCTGTATATAAACCACCCCGAACCCCTCGATTAGATTCCAGTCTGTAACTCCCTCCCGGGTATCTGTTATTCTGTATATAAACCACCCCGAACCCCTCGATTAGATTCCAGTCTGTAACTCCCTCCCGGGTATCTGTTATTCTGTATATAAACCTCCCCGAACCCCTCGATTTGATTCCAGTCTGTAACTCCCTCCCGGGGTATCTGTTATTCTGTATATAAACCACCTCGATTAGATTCCAGTCTGTAACTCCCTCCCGGGTATCTGTTATTCTGTATATAAACCACCCCGAACCCCTCGATTAGATTCCAGTCTGTAACTCCCTCCCGGGGTATCTGTTATTCTGTATATAAACCACCCCAAACCGCTCGATTAGATGCCAGTCTGTAACTCCCTCCCGGGGTATCTGTTATTCTTTATAGAAACCACCCCGAACCACTCGATTAGATTCCAGTCTGTAACTCCCTCCCGGGTATCTGTTATTCTGTATATAAACCACCCCGAACCCCTCGATTAGATTCCAGTCTGTAACTCCCTCCCGGGTATCTGTTATTCTGTATATAAACCACCCCGAACCCCTCGATTAGATTCCAGTCTGTAACTCCCTCCCCGGGGTATCTGTTATTCTGTATATATAAACCACCCCGAACCCCTCGATTAGATTCCAGTCTGTAACTCCCTCCCGGGATATCTGTTATTCTGTATATAAACCACCCCGAACCCCTCGATTAGATTCCAGTCTGTAACTCCCTCCAGGGGTATCTGTTATTCTGTATATAAACCACCCTGAACTCCTCGATTAGATTCCAGTCTGTAACTCCCCCCGCGGGGTATCTGTTATTCTGTATATAAACCACCCCGAACCCCTCGAATTAGATTCCAGTCTGTAACTCCCTCCCAGGGTATCTGTTATTCTGTATATAAACCCCACCCCGAACCCCTCGATTAGATTCCAGTCTGTAACTCCCTCCCGGGTATCTGTTATTCTGTATATAAACCCCACCCCGAACCCCTCGATTAGATTCCAGTCTGTAACTCCCTCCCGGGGTATCTGTTATTCTGTATATAAACCCCACCCCGAACCCCTCAATTAGATTCCAGTCTGTAACTCCCTCCCCGGGGTATCTGTTATTCTGCATATAAACCCCACCCCGAACCCCTCGATTAGATTCCAGTCTGTAACTCCCTCCCGGGTATCTGTTATTCTGTATATAAACCACCCCGAACCCCTCGATTAGATTCCAGTCTTTAACTCCCTCCCGGGTATCTGTTATTCTGTATATAAACCCACCCCGAACCCCTCGATTAGATTCCAGTCTGTAACTCCCTCCCGGGTATCTGTTATTCTGTATATAAACCCCACCCCGAACCCCTCGATTAGATTCCAGTCTGTAACTCCCTCCCGGGGTATCTGTTATTCTGTATATAAACCACCCCGAACCCCTCGATTAGATTCCAGTCTGTAACTCCCTCCCGGGTATCTGTTATTCTGTATATAAACCCCACCCCGAACCCCTCGATTAGATTCCAGTCTGTAACTCCTTCCCGGGGTATCTGTTATTCTGTATATAAACCACCCCGAACCCCTCGATTAGATTCCAGTCTGTAACTCCCTCCCGGGTATCTGTTATTCTGTATATAAACCCCACCCCGAACCCCTCGATTAGATTCCAGTCGGTAACTCCCTCCCGGGGTATCTGTTATTCTGTAAATAAACCCCACCCCGAACCCCTCGATTAGATTCCAGTCTGTAACTCCCTCCCCGGGGTATCTGTTATTCTGTATATAAACCCCACCCCGAACCCCTCGATTAGATTCTAGTCTGTAACTCCCTCCCGGGGTATCTGTTATTCTGTATATAAACCACCCCAAACCGCTCGATTAGATGCCAGTCTGTAACTCCCTCCCGGGGTATCTGTTATTCTGTATATAAACCACCCCGAACCCCTCGATTAGATTCCAGTCTGTAACTCCCTCCCGGGGTATCTGTTATTCTGTATATAAACCCCACCCCGAACCACTCGATTAGATTCCAGTCTGTAACTCCCTCCCCGGGGTATCTGTTATTCTGTACATAAACCACCCCGAACCCCTCGATTAGTTTCCAGTCTGTAACTCCCTCCCGGGGGTATCTGTTATTCTGTATATAAACCCCACCCCGAACCCCTCGATTAGATTCCAGTCTGTAACTCCCTCCCCGGGGTATCTGTTATTCTGTATATAAACCACCCCGAACCCCTCGATTGGATTCCAGTCTGTAACTCCCTCCCGAGGTATCTGTTATTCTGTATATAAACCCCACCCCGAACCCCTCGATTAGATTCCAGTCTGTAACTCCCTCCCGGGTATCTGTTATTCTGTATATAAACCCCACCCCGAAACCCTCGATTAGATTCCAGTCTGTAACTCCCTCCCGCGGTATCTGTTATTCTGTATATAAACCCCACCCCGAACCCCTCGATTAGATTCCAGTCTGTAACTCCCTCCCGGGTATCTGTTATTCTGTATATAAACCACCCCGAACCCCTCGATTAGATTCCAGTCTGTAACTCCCTCCCGGGGTATCTGTTATTCTGTATATAAACCACCCTGAGCCCCTCGATTAGATTCCAGTCTGTAACTCCCTCCCGGGGTATCTGTTATTCTGTATATAAACCATCCCGAACCCCTCGATTAGATTCCAGTCTGTAACTCCCTCCCGGGTATCTGTTATTCTGTATATAAACCACCCCGAACCCCTCGATTAGATTCCAGTCTGTAACTCCCTCCCCGGGGTATCTGTTATTCTGTATATAAAACACCCCGAACCCCTCGATTAGATTCCAGTCTGTAACTCCCTCCCGGGTATCTGTTATTCTGTATATAAACCACCCTGAACTCCTCGATTAGATTCCAGTCTGTAACTCCCTCCCGGGGTATCTGTTATTCTGTATATAAACCACTCCGAACCCCTCGAATTAGATTCCAGTCTGTAACTCCCTCCCAGGGTATCTGTTATTCTGTATATAAACCACACCCCGAACCCCTCGATTAGATTCCAGTCTGTAACTCCCTCCCGGGGTATCTGTTACTCTGTATATAAACCCCACCCCGAACCCCTCGATTAGATTCCAGTCTGTAACTCCCTCCCGTGGTATCTGTTATTCTGTATATAAACCCCACCCCGAACCCCTCGATTAGATTCCAGTCTGTAACTCCCTCCCGGGTATATGTTATTCTGTATATAAACCCCACCCCGAACCCCTCGATTAGATTCCTGTCTGTAACTCCCTCCCGGGTATCTGTTATTCTGTATATAAACCCCACCCCGAACCCCTCGATTAGATTCCAGTCTGTAACTCCCTCCCGGGTATCTGTTATTCTGTATATAAACCACCCCGAACCCCTCGATTAGATTCCAGTCTGTAACTCCCTGCCGGTGAGCTGTTATTCTGTATATAAACCACCCCGAACCCCTCGATTAGATTCCAGTCTGTAACTCCCTCCCGGGAGCTGTTATTCTGTATATAAACCACCCCGAACCCCTCGATTAGATTCCAGTCGGTAACTCCCTCCCGGGGTATCTGTTACTCTGTATATAAACCCCACCCCGAACCCCTCGATTAGATTCCAGTCTGTAACTCCCTCCCGGGGTATCTGTTATTCTGTATATAAACCCCACCCCGAACCCCTCGATTAGATTCCAGTCTGTAACTCCCTCCCGGGTATCTGTTATTCTGTATATAAACCACACCGCGAACCCCTCGATGAGATTCCAGTCGGTAACTCCCTCCCGGGTATCTGTTATTCTGTATATAAACCCCACCCCGAACCCCTCGATTAGATTCCAGTCTGTAACTCCCTCCCGGGTATCTGTGATTCTGTATATAAACCACCTCGATTAGATTCCAGTCTGTAACTCCCTCCCGGGGCATCTGTTATTCTGTATATAAACCACCCCGAACCCCTCGATTAGATTCCAGTCTGTAACTCCCTCCCGGGTATCTGTTATTCTGTATATAAACCCCACCCTGAACCCCTCGATTAGATTCCAGTCTGTAACTCCCTCCCGGGGTATCTGTTATTCTGTATATAAACCACCCCGAACCCCTCGATTAGATTCCAGTCTGTAACTCCCTCCCGGGATCTGTTATTCTGTATATAAACCACCCGAACCCCTCGATTAGATTCCAGTCTGTAACTCCCTCCCGGGGTATCTGTGATTCTGTATATAAACCACCTCGATTAGATTCCAGTCTGTAACTCCCTCCCGGGCATCTGTTATTCTGTATATAAACCACCCCGAACCCCTCGATTAGATTCCAGTCTGTATCTCCCTCCCGGGGTATCTGTTATTCTGTATATAAACCACCACGAACCCCTCGATTAGATTCCAGTCTGTAACTCCCTCCCGGGTATCTGTTATTCTGTATATAAACCACCCCGAACCCCTCGATTAGATTCCAGTCTGTAACTCCCTCCCGGGTATCTGTTATTCTGTATATAAACCACCCCGAACCCCTCGATTAGATTCCAGTCTGTAACTCCCTCCCGGGTATCTGTTATTCTGTATATAAACCCCACCCCGAACCCCTCGATTAGAATCCAGTCTGTAACTCCCTCCCAGGGTATCTGTTATTCTGTATATAAACCCCACCCCGAACCCCTCGATTACATTCCAGTCTGTAAAACCCTCCCGGGGTATCTGTAATTCTGTATATAAACCCCACCCCGAACCCCTCGATTAGATTCCAGTCTGTAACTCCCTCCCGGGGTATCTGTTATTCTGTATATAAACCCCACCCCGAACCCCTCGATTAGATTCCAGTTTGTAACTCCCTCCCGGGTATCTGTTATTCTGTATATAAACCCCACCCCGAATCCCTCGATTAGATTCCAGTCTGTAACTCCCTCCCGGGGTATCTGTTATTCTGTATATAAACCCCACCCCGAACCCCTCGATTAGATTCCAGTCTGTAACTCCCTCCCGGGGTATATGTTATTCTGTATATAAACCACCCCGAACCCCTCGATTAGATTCCAGTCTGTAACTCCCTCCCGGGTATCTGTTATTCTGTATATAAACCACCCCGAACCCCTCGAATTAGATTCCAGTCTGTAACTCCCTCCCAGGGTATCTGTTATTCTGTATATAAACCACACCCCGAACCCCTCGATTAGATTCCAGTCTGTAACTCCCTCCCGGGGTATCTGTTACTCTGTATATAAACCCCACCCCGAACCCCTCGATTAGATTCCAGTCTGTAACTCCCTCTCGTGGTATCTGTTATTCTGTATATAAACCCACCCCGAACCCCTCGATTAGATTCCAGTCTGTAACTCCCTCCCGGGTATATGTTATTCTGTATATAAACCCCACCCCGAACCCCTCGATTAGATTCCAGTCTGTAACTCCCTCCCGGGTATCTGTTATTCTGTATATAAACCACCCCGAACCCCTCGATTAGATTCCAGTCTGTAACTCCCTCCTGCGGAGCTGTTATTCTGTATATAAACCACCCCGAACCCCTCGATTAGATTCCAGTCTGTAACTCCCTCCCGGGGTATCTGTTATTCTGTATATAAACCACCCCGAACCCCTCGATTAGATTCCATTCTGTAACTCCCTCCCGGGGTATCTGTTATTCTGTATATAAACCACCTCGATTAGATTCCAGTCTGTAACTCCCTCCCGGGGTATCTGTTATTCTGTATATAAACCACCCCGAACCCCTCGATTAGATTCTAGTCTGTAACTCCCTCCCGGGGTATCTGTTATTCTGTATATAAACCACCCCAAACCGCTCGATTAGATGCCAGTCTGTAACTCCCTCCCGGGTTATCTGTTATTCTGTATAGAAACCACCCCGAACCACTCGATTAGATTCCATTCTGTAACTCCCTCCCGGGGTATATGTTATTCTGTATATAAACCCCACCCCGAACCCCTCGATTAGATTCCATTCTGTAACTCCCTCCCCGGGTATCTGTTATTCTGTATAAAAACCAGTTCGAACCCCTCGATTAGATTCCAGTCTGTAACTCCCTCCCGGGGTATCTGTTATTCTGTATATAAACCACACCGAACCCCTCGATTAGATTCCAGTCTGTAACTCCCTCCCGGGGTATCTGTTATTCTGTATATAAACCCCACCCCGAACCCCTCGATTAGATTCCAGTCTGTAACTCCCTCGCGGGGTATCTGTTATTCTGTATATAAACCCCACCCCCAAACCCCTCGATTAGATTCCAGTCTGTAACTCCCTCCCGGGGTATCTGTTATTCTGTATATAAACCACCCTGAACCACTCGATTAGATTCCAGTCTGTAACTCCCTCCCGGGGTATCTGTTATTCTGTATATAAACCAACCCCAACCCCTCGATTAGATTCCAGTCTGTAACTCCCTCCCGGGTATCTGTTATTCTGTATATAAACCACCCCGAACCCCTCGATTAGATTCCAGTCTGTAACTCCCTCCCCGGGGTATCTGTTATTCTGTATATAAACCACCCCGAACCCCTCGGTTAGATTCCAGTCTGTAACTCCCTCCCGGGGTATCTGTTATTCTGTATATAAACCATCCCGAAACCCTCGATTAGATTCCAGTCTGTAACTCCCTCCCAGGGTATCTGTTATTCTGTATATAAACCACCCCGAACCCCTCGATGAGATTCCAGTCGGTAACTCCCTCCCGGGGTATCTGTCACTCTGTATATAAACCCCACCCCGAACCCCTCGATTAGATTCCAGTCTGTAACTCCCTCCCGGGGTATCTGTTATTCTGTATATAAACCCCACCCCGAACCCCTCGATTAGATTCCAGTCTGTAACTCCCACCCGGGGTATCTGTTATTCTGTATATAAACCACACCGCGAACTCCTCGATGAGATTCCAGTCGGTAACTCCCTCCCGGGGTATCTGTTATTCTGTACATAAACCCCACCCCGAACCCCTCGATTAGATTCCAGTCTGTAACTCCCTCCCGGGAATCTGTTATTCTGTATATCAACCACCCCGAAACCCTCGATTAGATTCCAGTCAGTATCTCCCTCCCGGGGTATCTGTGATTCTGTATATAAACCACCTCGATTAGATTCCAGTCTGTAACTCCCTCCCGGGGCATCTGTTATTCTGTATATAAACCACCCCGAACCCCTCGATTAGGTTCCAGTCTGTAACTCCCTCCCGGGGTATCTGTGATTCTGTATATAAACCACCTCGATTAGATTCCAGTCTGTAACTCCCTCCCGGGGCATCTGTTATTCTGTATATAAACCACCCCGAACACCTAGATTAGGTTCCAGTCTGTAACTCCCTCCCGGGGTATCTGTGATTCTGTATATAAACCACCTCGATTAGATTCCAGTCTGTAACTCCCTCCCGGGGCATCTGTTATTCTGTATATAAACCACCCCGAACCCCTCGATTAGATTCCAGTCTGTAACTCCCTCCCGGGGTATCTGTTATTCTGTATATAAACCCCACCCCGAACCACTCGATTAGATTCCAGTCTGTAACTCCCACCCGGGGTATCTGTTATTTTGTATATAAACCCCACCCCGAACCCCTCGATTAGATTCCAGTCTGTAACTCCCTCCCGGGGTATCTGTTATTCTGTATATAAACCACCCCGAACCCCTCGATTAGATTCCAGTCTGTAACTCCCTCCCGGGTATCTGTTATTCTGTATATAAACCACCCCGAACCCCTCGATTAGATTCCAGTCTGTAACTCCCTCCCGGAGTATCTGTTATTCTGTATATAAACCCCACCCCGAACCCCTCGATTAGATTCCAGTCTGTAACTCCCTCCCGGAGTATCTGTTATTCTGTATATAAACCCCACCCCGAACCTCTCGATTAGATTCCAGTCTGTAAAACCCTCCCGGGGTATCTGTAATTCTGTATATAAACCCCACCCCGAACCCCTCGATTAGATTCCAGTCTGTAACTCCCTCCCGGGGTATCTGTTATTCTGTATATAAACCCCACCCCGAACCCCTCGATTAGATTCCAGTTTGTAACTCCCTCCCGGGGTATCTGTTATTCTGTATATAAACCCCACCCCGAATCCCTCGATTAGATTCCAGTCTGTAACTCCCTCCCGGGTATCTGTTATTCTGTATATAAACCCCACCCCGAACCCCTCGATTAGATTCCAGTCTGTAACTCCCTCCCGGGGTATCTGTTATTCTGTATATAAACCACCCCGAACCCCTCGATTAGATTCCAGTCTGTAACTCCCTCCCGGGTATCTGTTATTCTGTATATAAACCACCCCGAACCCCTCGATTAGATTCCAGTCTGTAACTCCCTCCCGGGGTATCTGTTATTCTGTATATAAACACCACCCCGAACCCCTCGATTAGATTCCAGTCTGTAACTCCCTCCCGGGGTATCTGTTATTCTGTATATAAACCACCCCGAACCCCTCGATTAGAGTCCAGTCTGTAACTCCCTCCCGGGGTATCTGTAATTCTGTATATAAACCCCACCCCGAACCCCTTGATTAGATTCCAGTCTGTAACTCCCTCCCGGGGTATCTGTAATTCTGTATATAAACCCCACCCCGAACCCCTCGATTAGATTCCAGTCTGTAACTCCCTCCCGGGGTATCTGTTATTCTGTATATAAACCACACCCCGAACCCCTCGATTAGATTCCAGTCTGTAACTCCCTCCCGGGTATCTGTTATTCTGTATATAAACCACCCCGAACCCCTCGATTAGATTCCAGTCTGTAACTCCCTCCCCGGGGTATCTGTTATTCTGTATATAAACCACCCCGAACCCCTCGATTAGATTCCAGTCTGTAACTCCCTCCCGGGGTATCTGTAATTCTGTATATAAACCCCACCCCGAACCCCTCGATTAGATTCCAGTCTGTAACTCCCTCCCGGGGTGTCTGTTATTCTGTATATAAACCACCCCGAACCCCTCGATTAGATTCCAGTCTGTAACTCCCTCCCGGGGTATCTGTTATTCTGTATATAAACCCCACCCCGAACCCCTCGATTAGATTCCAGTCTGTAACACCCTCCCGGGGTATCTGTTATTCGGTATATAAACCCCACCCGAACCCCTCGATTAGATTCCAGTCTGTAACTCCCTCCCGGGGTATCTGTTATTCTGTATATAAACCACCCCGAACCCCTCGATTAGATTCCAGTCTGTAACTCCCTCCCGGGGTATCTGTTATTCTGTATATAAACCCCACCCCGAACCCCTCTATTAGATTCCAGTCTGTAACTCCCTCCCGGGGTATCTGTTATTCTGTATATAAACCACCCCGAACCCCTCGATTAGATTCCAGTCTGTAACTCCCTCCCGGGGTATCGGTTATTCTGTATATAAACCCCACCCCGAACCCCTCGATTAGATTCCAGTCTGTAACTCCCTCCCGGGGTATATGTTATTCTGTATATAAACCACCCCGAACCCCTCGATTAGATTCCAGTCTGTAACTCCCTCCCGGGGTATATGTTATTCTGTATATAAACCACCCCGAACCCCTCGATTAGATTCCAGTCTGTAACTCCCTCCCGGGTATCTGTTATTCTGTATATAAACCACCCCGAACCCCTCGAATAGATTCCAGTCTGTAACTCCCTCCCGAGGTATCTGTTATTCTGTATATAAACTCCACACCGAACCCCTCGATTAGATTCCAGTCTGTAACTCCCTCCCGGGGTATCTGTTATTCTGTATATAAACCCCACCCCGAACCCCTCGATTAGAGTCCAGTCTGTAACTCCCTCCCGGGTATCTGTTATTCTGTATATAAACCCCATCCCGAACCCCTCGATTAGATTCCAGTCTGTAACTCCCTCCCGGGGTATCTGTTATTCTGTATATAAACCCCACCCCGAACACCTCGATTAGATTCCAGTCTGTAACTCCCTCCCGGGTATCTGTTATTCTGTATATAAACCCCACCCCGAACCCCTCGATTAGATTCCAGTCTGTAACTCCCTCCCGGGGTATCTGTTATTCTGTATATAAACCACCCCGAACCACTCGATTAGATTCCAGTCTGTAACTCCCTCCCGGGGTATCTGTTATTCTGTATATAAACCCCACCCCGAACCCCTCGATTAGATTCCAGTCTGTAACTCCCTCCCGGGGTATCTGTAATTCTGTATATAAACCCCACCCCGAACCCCTCAATTAGATTCCAGTCTGTAACTCCCTCCCGGGGTATCTGTTATTCTGTATATAAACCCCACCGTGAACCCCTCGATTAGATTCCAGTCTGTAACTCCCTCCCCGGGGTATCTGTTATTCTGTATATAAACCCCACCCCGAACCCCTCGATTAGATTCCAGTCTGTAACTCCCTCCCGGGCTATCTGTTATTCTGTATATAAACCACCCCGAACCACTCGATTAGATCCAGTCTGTAACTCCCTCCCGGGTATCTGTTATTCTGTATATAACCCACCCCGAACCCCTCGATTAGATTCCAGTCTGTAACTCCCTCCCGGGTATCTGTTATTCTGTATATAAACCCCACCCCGAACCCCTCGATTAGATTCCAGTCTGTAACTCCCTCCCGGGGTATCTGTAATTCTGTATATAAACCCCACCCCGAACCCCTCTATTAGATTCCAGTCTGTAACCCCCTCCCGGGTATCTGTTATTCTGTATATAAACCCCACCCCGAACCCCTCAATTAGATTCCAGTCTGTAACTCCCTCCCGGGGTATCTGTTATTCTGTATATAAACCCCACCCCGAACCCCTCAATTAGATTCCAGTCTGTAACTCCCTCCCGGGGTATCTGTTATTCTGTATATAAACCCCACCCCGAACCCCTCGATTAGATTCCAGTCTGTAACTCCCTCCCAGGGTATCTGTTATTCTGTATATAAACCCCACCCCGAACCCCTCGATTAGGTTCCAGTCTGTAACTCCCTCCCGGGGTATCTGTTATTCTGTATATAAACCCCACCCCAAACCCCTCGATGAGATTCCAGTCTGTAACTCCCTCCCGGGGTATCTGTTTTTCTGTATATAAACCGCCCTGAACCCCTCGATTAGATTCCAGTCTGTAACTCCCTCCCGGGGTATCTGTTATTCTGTATATAAACCCCACCCCGAACCCCTTGATTAGATTCCAGTCTGTAACTCCCTCCCGGGCTATCTGTTATTCTGTATATAAACCACCCCGAACCACTCGATTAGATCCAGTCTGTAACTCCCTCCCGGGGTATCTGTTATTCTGTATATAAACCCCACCCCGAACCCCTCGATTAGATTCCAGTCTGTAACTCCCTCCCGGGGTATCTGTTATTCTGTATATAAACCACCCCTAACATATCGATTAGATTCCAGTCTGTAACTCCCTCCCGGGGTATCTGTTATTCTGTATATAAACCACCCCGAACCCCTCG